>NW_025777713.1:0-59451 GCF_021130785.1 Homalodisca vitripennis | reverse complement strand
GGAGTTTTTATTGTAAGTTTTATGCTTCAAAAAAGTGTAATTTGTGAAAGATTGTTATTTCATTCCGGGATTGTTTCTCAAGTTTACGCAACTAGGAAAAACTACTACTATCATTATATTCTGAGGTATAAATTAGTCCTTAAAACTAACTTATAAGAAGTTGAGGAAACATTGGGTTTTTAATAGGCTTTAATTCACACTACCATTGGACGCATGGTTAATAAAAGCTTTATTTGCTTCCTTATATTATTGATGATATTATTATTAATAACGTATATTATAGACCAACTAGAATTTTATTTTTTTAACGTTTAGGTCTCGAGATCCACGTGTAAGATTTTTGGTATACATTTAAAAAGTTGTAAATATATATATTATTTTGTGGTTTATATATATATATATATATATATATATATATATAATATATATTATATATATATAATATATATATACCACAGTAGTGAGGTTTTACTGTGTTAAAATAAACTGATTTGAAATGTCAAAACTCCCATAGGTAACGTCAAGCAATCTACCAAACTCTGAAATGATTAATTATCATAAAGTCCAAAACCCAATCCAACAAGAGAAGATAACAAGAGTTTCAATAAACATGCAAATTTATTCCATCGAGGAAACTAATTTTGAGGAAAGCAATGAGCAATCTTACCGTGGTGAAACGATTATTGTTACTAAGTAGTGTTCCGACTATTAAAATCCTATACCACAAAATTGTAGCATACTTTCTGTAACTACAAAATCTAATATAACCCTAATTATATACTAAACAGCGATCTAGGATGTTAACAAATTACGTATATATATATATATATATATATATATATATATCTTAAACTAAATATATATAAAATTTATAGTGGTATGTAAATGTTATAAAATGAGTTTTTTTATAAATAATACATCTATCACTAAAGTTTATGCTGTAATACACTGATGATTTGCTTTCCAGCAGTCATTGGAAATTTATTTCAGAAGCAGCTCTTTTGGGTTCCATCCCATCTTCCACGGTTACAATAATACGTAATAAACTGGACATAAATAAAGACAATGCGCTTAAGAGTTAGTTAATCCAATTTTAAATCAATAGAAATATTGGTTATTGCTGGACACTTTAAAATTATGAACCTACTAACAGATTTAACTGTACCCAGCAGGGGTCACTCTGGCTGGTTTATATATAACTTCCAGTTGACATGACTAGAGATTAGTACCCCAAAGTCTTCCTCAAGGATGTTGACAGGAGGCAGCCCCTACCACAAACCTTACCCATCCAGAAAGGCATGTCACTCCGGAAGCAATATAAAGGCCCTTTAAGGACTAGGTGTAATTTCTAAGCTTCAAAAGAATAAAAGAGTTATTTTGCTTTTATTTAAGTGTGAAAGCACTTTTTATGAACGTTAAATTACAACTGAATTACAAATAAACATTTTGAGATTGTAATTTTAAACAAATAAAGTTTATATGAATAAATATTTTTATACATGAATTTTAATGTTTTAAATCAAAATAATTCTTTGATAGAACTATTCTTAAGTTCAGTACTAAAATACAGTCCCTATTAGGGAACGAGATTTCACTCACTGTTAAATTTCACTCTACTATATTTCATTTGTAGTCGGTGTTTGGAATGTCTTTATACGTTTGGATGGCCACTGCAGTTAAAGTAACTTCTCGTGAGGTAGTTGATCTACCCAGTAACAAAGAAATTTATTTTGAGGTAAAATGTTAACAGTGTAAAGGAATGCATTTGAGACCATTATTAGGCCTAACATCGTTTTATACAAATGAACAAATGTAATTATTTTGAATATGTGTAAAGTTAAAAAAATAAAATAAAAATAAAAATTTTATTGTTGAATCCATATTTCTGTTGCGGTATTTAATGATGCAGTGACTGATTAAGAATTACCATGAACGGCCTACTATGGTAATAACGGAATGTTTTACCTTTTCAATAGTAATATCCGCTTAGAATAATATTATTGGATATTATGAAAGCGAAGGATAATACTTTTAGAAATCGATATTATACAATTTGGCAATCAAAAGGATCCTCCGGACAAGTTAAGCTAAGAACTCCGCTTAATAACCTGTTATCCAGATGAAAATTTAACTCATTCTGCCTGTAGTAATTATGGAAGTTACAAACCCTTTATTACTATTGAATAATCTCTTTACTTTGAGAGTGACTATTCAAAGGATCCCAGTTCGGGAGCTCTGTTCGCTAACTTGTACAACTGCAGTGAGGAGATATGACGCTTTGCACCAATGAGTTTCTTAGGTAATTATATCAGTTCAATGCAGGTTATTCTTAGGCAATTGTAATACGATCATAATTGCTATTACAAAGGATTAGTGTGATCAGAGTTATTAGCGATATTTTAGATTCGTATTGATTCATCACAGTATATGTACAATAAGTATATTATTATTTGCTTTCTATGTATCAAAATTATTGACCAAACCCTTTTCATGAGAAATAATAAACTAATTGGTACTTCTTAGCCGGGTGAATGTACTACCTACACCACAGAGCCCTTACTTTTTACGATTCAATTATTTTTTATTTGGCTGTTTCTTTCACATATGTGTTTTAAATGTGAGAGATCACCCGGAAAGTAAGAGATCCGGGTTCGAGTCCCGGCGGAGCAAGTACTTTTTGTGATTCAATGTTTATTGAAATTAAATTTATTTAGGCTATTGCCAATTATACAAATTTAACAAAAACGTCCATATATATATATATATATATATATATATATATATATATACACTATGTCAATGAGTATTATAACTACAAGTAATACTATTCTACGTCTAAATGTGTCCAATACAGAAGTTCACCATACAGCATGTTACAATCTCAGAAGGAAGATTGTATACTGTACGCCTGTGTTCTGTTCTAACCATAGCTCATTAGTACATCATTAGACCAAGTCCTAGAGGACATCCGGATTGTTCAGCTTTTGTTACTTCTTTTACAGAATGTCACTGAATTATATAACTATAAGTAATTACTATACTACATCCAAATACACACAAGGCAGGAATTCACTACAAGGCAAAAGAGAGTGATAGAGTTCATTGATGCTCAGGCAAAATACGTGATTTAATCGTCATACGTCTTATTTTCGTTAATGTACGTAATCTGGTATATATAATAATTCAATATTTTGTATATATTAAGGATATTTATGTTATGTATGTTAATATGACACACGCTAAAATTGTATAAGGTTTTTTTTTTTCAGTTTGTTTAAAAATACATTTATCCTTGATTTTATCGTTCATATCATAGTTACCAATAAGATCAAATTTAAAATGTTAGTTAATATAAACACTCATAAACTCGATGATCCTTATGTATAAATGCTATTTAATACAGCATCGCGAGTAGATTAAAAATACTAATAAGATAAATACGTCCTATTTGGGAGAGATAAAATACATGAAAAAATCCTTAATTTGATTATTGTATATATCATATTTATAAATAATAAGTATTACACGCATGTTAATAAACAAATTTGTAAACGTGTCAGATGTTTTCCTCAAGACTTTTGCCACAGTTCATTGATTATTATTCAGGATCTCAAATCGAAAAAACTCTATTAGATCATTACATGTGCCGGTATGTGCTTAGAAAATGAAAAGAGTAAATAGAAAGTGTTACAATTAATACTCGCGGTTAAATGTAATTGAGTTTAACGACGATTGCGTTGAAACTAGTGTATAATTATTGTCTACGAATAATTTAAAATAATACATTTAATTATCCTAAAAAACTCTCATAAAAAAGCAAATTGGTTTTCTGAATTCTAAATGTAATATTTATAGTATAAAATGTAGTTTTAACAAGGGATAGATAGGCTCGCAGTAGACTAATATGCTTCAAAAGTAATAAAAAACCATCCTAATTTAGAAAACGAAGTAATAGAAAGAGAAAATTTCTCAAAAACTGTGGGTCAAAGATTTTAATATAAATAAAACGAGAACATATTTTTGTAAACATTTTTATTGAGGTTGTAATAATGAAATAACCGTTTCGCCTGCTTTCAGTTAGGGTAATTTTATTGACAATAATGAATAACGAAATAAAAATAGAATGCTGTAAATAAATCTTCCTCCGTTGACTAATGGATAAAGTCTCTGCTCTCTAACTGAGAGATCACGGGTTTAAATTCCCGGGAAGGTCCAAAAATGTGAAGATATGGTACTTATAGTGAAGAATAATAAACAGTGTGCATCAAAGCCGGCATAGCTAAAGCTGAGGCTTAAATGAGAGGAAAATATTACTTGAGGAATAAGTAGATACTTCAAATAACTCAATAAACAGTTTACAGTACAGTTTAAAAAGTTCACTTAGAATATATAACGATAACATAATAGTGTTCTCATATCATAGAGTATCTAATATATATTTCAATTTCTTTTTTCAGTTAAAAATTTATCTAATGAATGTACGTATTAAACGTTTCTATTTAAAATTATTAATCAAGTCGTGACTAATTATTTTGGAATATTGGTTACATAAATGTAAAGAAGGAAATTATATTAAATTAATGCCTTTAAAAACGTTAAGCTTACTTGGGTAACAATAAATCTGTGCAACTACCACATTTCCGTGACGTATATTACAGGCGAACGTTCCATGGGGTCAGAAACATTATTCCTTAACGTAACACAAAGGCTTTTTTGTATATGAATATCCTCGTGATATTGGTTTGCATCAACTTCTTATAAGGGAGGTCAACCGTGTCACATAACAATGGTAGCTGAGGTTACACGCACAACCATGTTTATGGGTGATATTATTCTTGAGATTTGGTGTGGGAAGACAGACAGGCAGACCATTATACGAAAGTATTTGAACATACATGAAAGTAGTTGCATTTCCTCGGAAGATAAAATAGATATTGTTTCTTATCCGCTTAAATATGAACATTGAAAATATGTACCTGATGTACTAGATGAATACTTAATTTCAATACATATAAGAATCCAACACACCAAATCATAAATACTTACACTAAGGAAATCAAGGACATCGCCCTTAGTATTCCTCCAAATAGGTCTAAAACATTTCAAGTTTAGTGTTTTTTTTACTGTGTATAATAAAGAATCTAATGGGTCTATCTTTTGGAAAGAATTATTAAATAGAAATATTGTTTTATTCTGTTTTGTTGTTGTTTTTAAAATGAGGTGTTATAACGTTCTCAAAGGCATTTCCCACACAAGCGTCTTATTTATAGCGTCACAGCATACACATGCTTTAATTTTAAACTCCTGTCATTATATTTTGTAATAAAATTATAGCCAAGTTTTTAGAGCAAATTTGAAAAACAAAATTTGTTTAGTAAAATTTTTATTAAATTTTGTATTATACAGGGTGTGTGATTGTCTTTTATCATCAAATGTTTTCTCTAAAACTGAGCTTAATATATTGTAAAGTGAGAAGCTTCTGACATCACAAAACGTGTCATCCCTTACCTGTGAGTAGCAAATAAATCGGTTTTCCCATAAGTACATTCCACAGTATTTTATACAAACATGAGTATATTACCATACCATTAATTAAGTTTAAGACAAAGTTTCATACTGAATATACATTATTAAATACAATTGGGATCTGAATCTCCAGCATTCCATAGTTTTCCAGTGTCCGCACATCGTTCTGTGTTAAATTCTAATATAATGTGTTTGTTTTTATCTATTATATATATTTTACAAAGCATTCATAAAACCATGAAATATTATTAATATTAGAGAGACTAAATACACACGGTCAATCGGTAATTCAAAAGCTTGGTAGTAACTGTGGTTAAACCTAAACCAACTTCCAGTTCCGATGTAAGTTCTGTTTTTCTTAATGTGTAAAACGGATTACTACACATCGTTATTAATTTGTATTTTGCTACAAACTATGGCAATATATTAGCATTATATATTTATATTGTGTAGTATACTTCACTCTTTAATACACGGTTACAGCAGGATAACGAAGGTTCTGACAGAACTTGACGAGTTTTATCAAATAGATAAGCAGACAAACCCTTTTAATTTTTTTACCTATATGTGTAAAAATCAAGTACTTTTCTTAGTATATGTGAATTGCCTCCAGGCTCCAATACTATCAACACCAATATTATACAAATTGATAGAGTGTCAACTACATGGAAATTATTGTTTATTATTTTTGTATATATAATTTCAACGGTCTCTTTTTCACTTATAGAGGAGATACATTAACAGTTCTTTACACTAAATATTTTACACCAGACCTGTGTTATTACAGTTTGAAAAGACAATAAGATTTCCGCTACAAATGTCGACAAGTACTTCGATATTGGGTTAAGGATGAGTAAAATGAGTTCTTCGAGTTATTTTTGGTGTCTAAAATAATTATTTAGCGTCTAAAACACTTAATTAAAGACTAATAACTCCAAGTGGAGATCTTCGGCAGATAAACTGAACCTGTTTCAAATAAAATATCGTATGAGTTACAAACGAATCTAGACAAAAGAGAGACGCGTTTTTATAACTACAATCAGAGGAAAAACTCTCAAACGATCACACGCCGAGCTCGGTTGGCATAGGTCTTGTCACACTAGTATAAGCTTTGTGTACAGGATGTAACAAAATTCTCTACACAAACTTTATAATGTAATTCCATGAACATAGAGGAGTTAAAAGCTTGTGCGACCTATATATGTCTCTTTCCTTTACTATACATCTTTATGTATTTGTTGTTTAGTCCTTTTGGTACAACTGTTTTTCTTGCAGTCTGAGAAAAATATCAATATAAAGTTATATGGGGTAGTGTACGAAAACCGGACCCGGTTTTTTATATTGAAATTGGAAAATTATATTAATTAATCATAACCATCGATATAACCCAAAGATACTGATTAATTATTTTTAACAATTAACTATTGATTAATTTATGTTAATCTATATCAACAGTTGAAAATACTTTCAAATAATACAAGCAGGGTAATATTTCAAATTTACATAAGTAATATTTGATTATTAAAAATGTCAGTTAATTTTAGAAAACTACACGACATTGCTTTGAAAGATGATAACGTGCCTTCAACATGTTGGACTCGTACCAAAAATCCCATTATGTGAAATTTGTGGGAAAGAAACAACTGTAACTGAGAGAGGAGCAAATATGGTCGTCTTCGGTTTTCCTAATTTTGGTTATAATAATTTGCTTGATCACTGTAAATATAAAATTCATATTTTAATTAAAAGCATATGGTTTTTGTTGAGGGGTATAGATACTTTTATATCGATTGATAGTCTAGGTTTTGAGATGCGATTATTAGGTATCGATGACTACATTCCTCGATATAAAAAACCGGGTCCGCTTATTGTACTCTACATGTTATATGATGGTGAATGGTTGAAGTTTTTAAGCATAATGTAAAATTATACTAAAAAAACATTTTTAAAGTATAATGTACACAATTAGATTACTTTAGAGTAGATAATAAAAAAAGTTACTGGTTTCTGAAGCAGAAATAAAACTAAAAAGCACACACATAGAGGCAGACTGCAAACGAAAAGAGATAGACCATAGGCTGAATTGGGATTTTAGCTCATCTTTGTCCATATAATAATATACTAAAGTGTGTGTATAGAGTTTTGTTACACCCTGTATATTTGTAAAATGAGAGCTTTTTCATAGAACAAACGGACCAAACTTTCATTACAGAAAGGAAAGTTAAATATCTTTTAACATTTACATAATTAGCTTGAGATAAATTTTAGAGATTATGGGTAGGCTGACGCTAAACTTGTATAGAGATATTGGAGTAGTGAGATACTGAGTTTTATCTTCTCTATAGACATGGTAATATTATGTAAGATAGAACTGTTAATAAGTATACTTTTATACATCGAATTAGAAATTCCTGCCACTATTTTAAGTTTAAGTATAAGAAAAACATTAACAGTAAAATATAGATTGAAATAGTTAATAAAATAAAATCACAGTATGTTGGGTGTGCAGTGAATAAATACTTTCAAAATGAGAAGAGGGTTGATAAATTATAACGAAAATTTCTAATTATAACTTAATTATACGTTAGAGCAATAATACTGGCTTAGTACCTATCGGAATACTTAAGTATATCCATAAATGAACATAAATATCCTTGTTGAAACACAAAATACACATAAAATCCTCGGCCGACATCACTATTGTACACAGACGCTTTGATAATAGGTAACAGTTTGACTCGTAGTTTCTCAAAATATTAGCACAATAATGAATCTTCAGTTGTAACAAATCCGCTCCTAATGATGCGCAGGGAGTTTTATTGTAAGTTTTATGCTTGTCTTTTAGATTTAAAAAATGTGGATTATGAAACGTTGTTCTTTTATTCCGGGAATTGTTCAAGTTTAAGAACTATAAAACTAGTACTATCATTATATTCTGAGATATAATTTAATCCTTAAAAATTACTTTTAAGAAGTTGAAGAAAAGTTAGTTTTTACAGGCTTTAATTCACACTAAAATCGGACGACGCAGGGTTCATACCAATTTTTATTTGAATCTTCGTGTTATTGATGATATTATTATTAATGACGTATATTATACACGGATACAGCAACTAGAATTGAATTTTTTGTACGTTTAGGCCTCGAGTTCCATGGGTAAGATTTTAGTTATATATATATATATATATATATATATATATATATATATTATATATATATATATATATATATATATACATACATAAACCACAATAGTGAGTTTTTACTATGTTCAAATAAATTCATCCGAAATGACAAACTCCCATAGGAAACGTCAAGCAATCTACCAAATTCTGAAATGATAATCATCATAAAGTCCAAAACCCAATCCAACAACAGAAAATAACTTAATAAGGGTTTCAATAAACATGCAAATTTATTCCATCGAGGAAAACTAATTTTGAGAAAAGCAATGAGCAATCTACCGTGGTGAAACGGTTATTGTTACTAAATAGTGTTCCGACTATTAATATCCTATATCACAAAATTGTAGAATACTTTACGTAACTATTATTTTAATATTACCCTATTAATATACTAAAGAGCGATCCAGGATGTTAACACATTACGTATATATATCTACGTAAAATTAAAAAAAATCTAGTGTTACGTAAATGTTTTAAAATGAATAAAATGCTTTATAAATAATACATCTATCGCTAAAGTTTATGCTGTAATACACTGATGTTTGCTTTCCAGCAGTCATTGGGAAATTTATTTTAGAAGCTGCTCTTTTGGGTTTAATCACGTCTTCCACGGTTCAAATAATACGTAATAAAGTGGACATAAATAAAGACGACAATGCGCTTAAGAGTTAGTTTATTAGTTAATCCAATTTAAAATCAATTAAAATATAGGTTATTGCTAGACACTTTAAAATTATGAACCTAATTATTTTTACTAACAGATCTAACTGAACCCAGCAATGGTCACTTCTGGCTGGTTTATATATAACTCCTAGTTGACATGACTTGAGATTAGTACACCAAAGTCTTCCTCAAGGATTTTGACAGGAGGCGGCCCCTACCACAAACCTTACCCATCCAGAAAGGCATGTTACTCCAGAAGCAGCATAAAGGCCCTTAAAAGACTAGGTGTAATTTCTAAGCTTCTTTGTCCTAAGAGTAAAACAATTACTAACAAATTAATTCATTTATTTTGCATTCATTTCAGTGTGAAACCACTTATATGCACGTTAAATTAGAACTAAATTACAATTAAACATCTTTAAATTTTTATTTGAAACAAACAACTTTTATATGAATAAATATTTTTAAACCTGAATTTTAATGTTTAAATCAAAATAATTCTTTGATGGAACTATTCTTAAGTTCAGTACTAAAATACAGTCCCTATTAGGGAACGAGATTTCACTCACTATTAAATTTCACTCTACTATATGTCATTTGCAGTCGGTGTTTGGAATTAGTTTATTTTTTGTTACACAAATCTTCCAAACATACAATAAACCTGGAATTATTTTCCGTTGAAATTCATTACCCCACCTTCATGATGGGAAGCAGCTATGTGTTATTTTAATACATATGAGACCGTTTAATTTATATATACCTACCTTTCCTAATGTGCAAACACTTCTCTCCCACTACGACATTTCTTATACGAAACACAATATATTAATGAGATCAGATTTACTTCATTATTTAATACGTTGAAACTTGATCTACGACTTTATACAGACCTATCTTATACCTCTTCTGAAAATTTAGCTTGCCATTTTAAGGGTAAATGTTAATCCTGTAGACTTTATATTATTCTATGAAATGGTTGTGCTTTAAAAAAATGTTAATAATGATAATTTCATTCTTACCGAGACCGTGCTGTTTTTATAAATTATATTATATTTTCATTAATATTTTTATTTTAGGATATTAATAGTTATGCAGTTTTAAAAACTATTACCTTTCCTAATTCTGATTCAAATCCAATAAGGTCTTAGTTGTAGATTTTTTAATTATTTGGCAACATAAGTTCATTCAATAATGAATTTTTATTACGTATCGACAAGTATAGTTGTAGCATAAAACAGAATACATATACCATTTTATATGAACTTAGAAATTTTCGTGACCTCTAGCAAAACTGCCCTGATTAGATTTTAATACCTTAAAGAAATGCTAGTTGGAATAAAAATATTTTAATTGTATTTCATACAAATTTTTCTCAATAATGGGTGGAAATATTTGTTAGTTATCTTAAGCCACCTCTCAAGAGACTAAACCAGAAATTAATTATAAATATAATTTGCAGTTAAACAGTGATGTAGTATTATTAATGTTTCCATTCTAATAGGTAAACAAATTATAAACCTCATCTCAATACCCAACTAAAGATAATTACATTAGTTACTGTTTCTCCCATGCATGTAAAATAACGAACACCCAATATAGTTGCTAAGAGGAGCTAACAAAAGTGTAACAATGTGATATGTGCAGCTAGTTATGGCTGACAATGGAGCAACTTGCCAGTTTCTTCAAGCAGTATCTCAAACTTCGGCTTATTGTGGAGAACTCATAGTCCTGTACAATTCATCACAGTCATCCTATCTTATATCACATACGTGTCCTTGTTTCCAATAAACTTGACTGTTCTCATGAAACTATTATTCAGAGGTTAGATGAATGATGTCTAAGTTTTAGGTACGCGAAAATATACTTAGATGAATAGCTCAAAAGTGGTAAATAAAAAAATTGTTGTCATAGAATTTAGATAAAATTACTAAGATTTAGTGCGTAACTCAAAGAAAATATTTTAAATATGTGTAAGTATTCACATCACGTCCAAACCTTCTTTCATAAAAGATAGGAGTTGTCCAGACCAAGTGTTGCATAGCAGACTTTACTAGAAATTCATAAAACATTTTAAATATATCATTCCGGTTAGGATATTTTAGGCATATCCTGTAGAAGACAGATAAAAAAACCCAAAGAAGAGAAACTCTTAGACCTTGGACTAATAGAAACAATGTTTAAAATTTCAAGGCCATAGGTTAATATATTATTTAAATATCTTTAAGAAAGGATATGCTTCAGAAACTTTCAGACCTTGGAGCGATAGAAACCATTTTTAAAATGTCAAGGCTATTGGTTAATATATTGTTTAAATGTCTTTAAGAAAGGATATGCTTTAAACAACACTAAACGAAATTCCATGGAGGGATATGTGCCATCATCAAATTTGATTTGGCCTACAGAGAAATGTAACGGTGTGCTAAACTAAAATTTTTAGCTCAAAAGATAGAGAACCCCCTCTGAGTGACGCGCTATGCTGAAATGTATCAAAATTCCATGAGCAGATATGGACCATCCATCTCAGTCGATCTCGTCCTCGTACATGAAGATTCTTGTAAAGGTCCACAACACATTTTGTCGCCAAGATATACTGAGAAAATTAGGCTCAATAGGCAAATACAATAAATATCAAGCAAATTTTCATGTCTCATATTTCTCAAGTAGTTGTAGGAATGTCATGCACATATTCAGAGAAATTTTTCAGTCGCCTGAATAAAACAGCTACCGTTAGTTTTATAAATAGACAAATATACTTTCAGAGAATACTTTCTTAGTGACACAAGCCTATAACGACTTGGATTGTAGGTATTAATATTAAGACATCCAAGACGATATAAAATATTTTATGATTAGTAAGCTGCGAGTGAATATTCAGTAACATTTATTACTTGATTTTTAACTAATAAATATTATCCGGTTTGTCTTAAATAAAAATCAGAGTTCTAAATAAAAATAATGGATTTATTTTAAACTGGCAAATTAAAAATTTCATGTTTCAGAATTTTCTTTACTCTATTTTCCACAAATAATTGACAAACCTTTTAATAATATTAAAAAGGTCCTTTGGCAAAAGATATAAAAATTGTATTCAAATATCTCAAAATAAAAATCAGGGCTTTGTCCTAAAATAAAATAATAAAGTTTTCAGAGCAAAATCAAATACTACTTGGAAATAAATAAAATAAAAATGTTCACTTCTAACTAAGTTCACTCAAAATTCAAAAATCAAACTTCTCTTTCCACTAGTTGTACCTAAACTCTTAAGTCCTTGCAATTCCGATACAACTATCACAAACAATGTTTAAAGTTCAATTAACTTCCAATAAACGTTCACAATAAAACGGTTTAAATTAAATAATAATAAATTACTAAATTTCCAAAATTCAATCAAATGTATTAACAAAGTTCAATTTTAATTCACTTTTCTTGCAAGTTTGAATCAAGTGTTACTTGTTTGATTTTATTTTGATTTATTGTTCATCAAGAATCAGTTATGCAGATTGCTCTGTAGTTTCTACAAATTTAATTTTTTCTATAAAAACAGACAACAAATTAATTTAATATCAGATCTGGTAGACTATTTCGATATAACGTACAATAAATCTGGTGCTTACCTCAAAATTCATCGCGGAAAAAAATTTAGAAACACGACGCGCACTGCCATCAACTAAATTCACGATTATTATCAAAAGAAGGCCGAAAATTATGTGCTGGCAGTTTTTATAGTTTTTCGTTCCACCCCCATATGATGGAGATCCGCGGTGTTCTTTCATTGGCCTAGCCGCATCCAACTCGAGAAAAGTTACCAGCACTAACCTGACAAAGGATTACATATTCGTTTTTATCCTAACTTCTCACAATTTAATTAAAATTAAATCCCAATATTTCTTTCGCAAACATTTAATTTACTTTTAAGTTTTTATAAACAAAAAAATAAACCAGTGTACCTTAAAAACGCTACAAAGCATAAGCAATATATAAGGTTTTGTATATTATTCCTGGCAGATAGCATAATATATTTTAGATATTCCCATTATATATAATAGCACAACACTCTTAGCATTGTAAAAGTTTTGGGCAAATCATGCATTTCGTCTCCATATAAAATTATATATCATTAAATCTTTTTTATTCAATTTAAACACACACATACTTACACAATATAGGACCCCAAAAACTCTGTTTTAGAGCATTATTGACTCGCTAAAGGTTTTAACCAGTTGTTTTAAATTTAAGTCAGTACAAAAAGATTACTAATATGAATCTTTGGCTTCCGCAACCGATAAAAACGCAATATTAAAACCCCATTGTATCTTTTAAAAACGATTTAAAACTTAAAGAACATAATTATTTCTTAATATTGTGACTTTAGGTTTCTTAAATATAATTTGTTTAGGTGAAAATTTCAGTTGTAGTTTTTTAACTCACATGATATTTTACTACCGATTGCATTTACGTCATATTGTGTTCTTGAAAACAGCTTCCATGTAAGACAAATTATATTCTCCTCATTATCTTTATAAAGAACCTCAATGAATTCATAGCAATTTATTTATGGAATTTATGGACGTATATACGATTATTTCGTTTTATGAAATAAGTAAATGTCCTTCATTGTCCAATTTTTGTTTTTAAGTAGTATCATTCTTGTTTTATTTTATCTGAAGGTCGCCTTTCTATTAAAAAAATGTTACAATGTATGGGATGATGGACTGTGTATTTATATTTCTTAGGATTCTTATTTGTTCTTACGATAAGCTGAATTCACTTGTCAACTCAAAATTATTTGAATCTTCACAGTTCTACGTTTATATGCATTTAATAAAGGGTTAATAAATAATATTTTGTTTGTTTACCTATATATATATATATATATATATATATATATATATATATATATATATATATATATATATATATATAATCACATCATACTTTTGTTTAGTACGAATGATCATGTATTGTTTTCATTAGCATTTCTATTTAATGTTAATATATTTAAAATTTTTGTAAAGTAATAATTATACCACATTCTTTTTTACTGTGTATCTAAAACGAAGTATTATTTAAAACTTCATATGTTGCAATTTAAATGTATGCAATGCAAAATCTCATTAATACACTTTTGTCTTGTTGGCATTTAACTCCAGAATAGAATAATTTTGGAGGTTATAAATCCTTTGTTACTATTAAATAATATTCTCACGTTGAGAGTAGCTATTTGTCGAATCTCATTTGAGTGTGCTAACTTAAACAACTGCAACGAAGAGATATGGTATTTCCTAATTAAAATTATTTAATCAGAATAAATGCAGTCCTAATAGCACTGAAATACTTAGGCTTTTATCACACGACTTAAACTTAAACATAGCACAATGATAGTTTCCGTAGTACTTTTTCTCTCATCATTTTAAACCTATTTAGAGCACAGTTTTGTATTTTAGATCATTTTAAAATTCTAACTCTCCGAAAGAAATGAAATAGTGATGATAATTCTCTTGCCGCGTAATATTCCTTACTAATTTTAATGTATTAGTAAAGGTAAACATAACTAAAGTGCATACAATTTTATTTTATTAGAAAAATAACTGATTTTAGGTAACAAAATCATTATTAATAAATTAGCCGTCCTTTTTATGTTATTAGCTATTTCTCAACCACTTAAATTTCTATGTATTTTTTCATATGTATTGACAGACCAAAGCAAATACACAATAATTCAAATTCTACATACGTTGATTCAAAATTTTGATTCCCGAAAAGGATTATAATGGGTAATTTGATTATAAAATTATTAGTCTTTAACTAAAACGAGTACGATAATAAAAAAAATTGCCTCAATACTAATAAATTATTACTCTTGGTAACATAAAAAAAACGGAATTTTAAACATTACATTACAGAATACAAAGAAAAAAAAAATACAATTTTGAACCGTCCATGCAACCGTACCATGCAAAATCTATGTAATTAACATATTTCCTTAGACGTACAATCCTACCATGCTTAATTGGGATCAAATAAGTTAATCATATTTAAAAAAAAGTATTTATGTACATTGATATATTTGCAATAAAAATTGAGAAGTAAACATATTATAAAGTTACATACATACGCTGAAACCAATTACGTTTTTTTCGTTGTCATCGTTTGTAATAAGATACTTTTTATTAATTTAGTCAACATAGATAATGAAAAATCGGTTTAATATTGAAATGATCAGTGTTACGAGATACACTAAAGGACGGATGTTATTATAGCATAGGTTTTGAACAGAGATTATTGGCTATGTTCTGTATGGGATCAATTCCTGATTCTCTGTCCAGTCCAATTAGTATCAAGTAATCTCGAGGGAAACGAAAGAGAACGTTTCTTTATCTTCCCATTTCTATTGAAGGATGAAATAAAATTTCTTGATTTAAGCCACCAATAACACACAAATATATTTTTTTTTCATAATCATTTCTATGAAACGACATTTTATTGCGTATTAAACATTTCTTTTCTAATAACCCAAAAGTAAAAATTATTAATTTATTATTATTAATGAAATTTTTTAGATTTCCGTGGTTGATTACATTACTATAATATGGATATATTTGTTCACACAGAGTAATAAAAAACACTTCGTCAACATATGTTTTTAGAGTTAGTGAAGTTGACAAACAACATGGTGGTTGTGATTCCTGACTTAGGCGTGCCTCAACGCTTTGTTATGATTTCTTTATTTTAACCTAGTTTGTAATTATGTATTAGGTTAGTTATTTACCTGAAGAAGACATCAGATTGCAGATCTCGAGACGTAGTGTTACTTATTTCTTGTTTCACTTAACGATGGCAAATGTCCGGAAAATCCCGTTCCTTCACAATCCTTCCATTGTGAAAAATAACCTTCAAACAAAGAATGTAATTAGAAATATAAATGTTACATATTAAATTTTTTTCTTTTTCTGTCATGTTACGTTTGATACCAGTGTAAAATTGTTCTCTAATAAACAGCCAAATTCCGTAGAATAAAATGTACTATCATTGAACTTGATGTTCCTCATAGACAAATAAAACTAAATACAAGCACAACTATTTCAAGTATATTGATCACCAAACTATAGAAAACAAAAACTGGTAGAACTTCAGTGTAACAAAGCGAGATTCTAATAAAATATGAGTTATACATGAATGTTGTGCGTTGTTTGGATAACTAATAAGCGATCGCCAACGCTTTTGTTATCATTTTGTGCCATATATTTGAGAATATAATGCAGTATTGTATGTTTAAGTAGTTGAATTTTTTAATGTTTTTTAAGGTTTTTTATTATCCTTTTGTTATATCGTGACTTTCTGCATCGTATTTTTATCATATTTAAATAAATATTATGTTTTGTAGTAGTGTTACGCTAAGGTTTATTGTTCTTAACCTGATCTTTATTTTATATATTGAAGAAAGTTTGTCCTCCCAATGCTATCTAAAATAAAATCCATTTTCACACATTAAAAATTATCCTTAGCTGGATATGACCTTCTATCTAGTTTTATATTTCATTTGAGTATTAGTATTATCTGCTTTTAATAATAAGTTATAATTAAATTTAAATGATATTTCATAGGTTTATGTAATGTAAAACTCACCAATTGCATAATATTTAATTTCAGTGAACTGGTAAGGAACAAGATATTGCAGGGAAGTCATATCCCCTAAAGTTTTTATTTCCTGAAAATGACATTTTGTAACGATTCAATTATATTGAGAAATACGAGACGATGCACTTTCCTTGTCAGATGATATTGATATTCCTCTTGACACTGGGGACTATCAGGTGTCTTTCACAATTATTGTAACAATTGAAGTACAGCAATATCATACCCATAAAAACTACATAATTCTAAAGACGTTTACAAACACCTAAGTTTAAAAATTCAATGAATTAGTACTCTATTTGAATTGACGAATTTATTGTATTTTTACCCATTAAACTTGGTATTTATAGTAAATAACATTTGCTTATACCGTCATATAAAGTTTCTTTTTTTAGTTTAACATAAGAATATGTAAATGAGCGATTCGATAAAAGTTTTATAAATTCTTCTTTCAATCCATATTTTATCTGAGCATAAGCTCCTTTTTTTAACGTCAAATAATGAGTAGGCCACTTCTTATTCGACATGTTTCATTGGTTTAATATATTTCTGTGTGTATTTCCTTTTTAAAAAACGCCATCCTTATTTCTGAACACAAACACAACCAATATAGAGAGCTTGTACTTGTACTCCCATTTTGAGGTGAATGGAAGGAGAAAGTGTTAATGTTATCCACAAAGTTATCCAGAACAAGTATATTCAATTTACATTCATATTTTTTGTTTAAATACATAAATTTTAGTTTTTACCTTATACCATAACGTAAATGGGATAACCACAGATTTATATTACATTGCAGAAAATAAAAATTCTTTTACGTAACAAACTTTATAACAGAATTTATGTTGCCTAGGACAAGCCATAACTGCCACAAACAAACTATTAAACTTAAATGTAATTGTAGGCTGCTCCTTTCGATTGGGAGGTTTACAATAAAAACAAAAATTTAGGGTGTCTAATAATAATCCAATATGCACTAAGATAAAGGAAACATTTTCAGTTATTTAGTAGTATCCGTAAAACTTTTGAAGTAGCTTATTTTGCAGCTATACATGTTGTTGCGAATTAGATTATACATTTTTTTACCTAGTTATATTTTCTTTATTTTATTTAAACACAGTTTTATTTTTTAAATACTCAAATTCCATAATTGAATGAATTAAATTTCGCAATGAATACAAACGGACCCACGGTATGGTCTGAGGCTTTTGGGAATGGCTGCGGTTAAACCAAAAGCTACTTCTGATGTGTTTTCTGAGTTCCTCATGGAATAAAGATTATAAATACTAAATACTTGTTATATTGTATTGCACTTTTTAAATGGTCCTGTTTGCAGATTGGCTTTGTCTTTCATTGAATAAATGCTCGTTTATTATAATGTAATATAATCTACTTGTACGGTTAACACTTAATCAATTATGCATAGTTTTGTAGATGAGTATTTAAAAAACTTGAAAGTTTATATAACTTTATTAATACATTGTTTAACTACTATTATTGGCCACATAACTATTTTTATCCATACACGACTTCCTAGAAGGAGTTGCTGAAATAAAGTTTAAATTAAATAAATAAACTGTTTAAAAGAAATTCACGTCATAATAAATATGTACGGATCAAATATTTCTAAAGGAATTATATATTTGAGTTTACTGCAATTGAAAAAGTTCCACCTATGATTTTATTAAAAGAATCAAATTTGGTATGACATTGCGTTTTTATAAAACAAAAAGTATTGTAACTCAATTAACCGCAAAATTACAATACGTAAACATAGTTAAATTACAATAAACATGTTTTACACAGTTATTAATTAAAAACACAAATAAACGTTTGACTGTACCATCGAAATTAGAACGTTATAATTGGAGATGTATTAAACTAAGAAACTATACAGTATACGCTTGTACGTAAATGCCATGTTTCATAGAATTGTTTACAGATGCCTTAGTCGAAGTCGATTATTTATTACAAACTTATATATAACTTAGGTTAATTCCAAGGTTATTTCGAGCAACAAAGTTACACCAGCGTTGATAGGAATAAATAATGTTAAAAACTTGTACTTGTATCGTCACCAGCTGTTTCGATGCTCCAGCAGTGCTTTATTATCAGAGATAAATTATAATATATTACGTTATGATGTCACTAACCGCAAAGTCGAGGTTCTGCGGTGCAAGGATAATTCTATAGGTCTAGTCTACTGCGGGAGATGACAGGTGAAGTTGGTGGAGTCCCCTATCCCTAAACTTACTCATCCAGAATTTCCTGTTGCTCTAGAAGTATCCCAATGGTTTATAGTACGAGGTGAAATTTCTAAGCGTCTTGTTAATGAATTGTGAATTAAACAGATAATAGCACTAAACACAAATAGGTAGAATCTGGTAAGCAAAAGCGCATGCCCAAACACAACCAATTTGTTCAATATAGTTTGCTAATAAACAATATTTAAACAAAATAAATAAAAGCTTAACTAGTTTTCAGGCTAGGCTGGGTACTCCATAATCAATGTATTTCACAGCGGTGTGGACTAATACTCATACACTTGGACTTATACTCAATTAAAATATTGAATGCATGTGTTATGGTTAAATAATGTAGAATGTAAAATCAGTAAACTGAATAGAGGATCATAACATTTATTACAACGTATGTGTGGTTAATAAACTGAAATATTCTATAATATATGTTTGTAGATTACGGGGGAATTTATTACAATAAAAATATATGAATATTACATTTCGTAACTGTGATGACTTTGAAATTTACTTGTAGCGAAGTTCTGGCTTTAATACAGGAAGACTATATTTTTTACCGTATATTGTTTTTTTTAATTACTCTATCAATACATATAGTGTTCTAAGTATAAATTACTATTTTTAAAATGTTTCAAGTATAATGTTAAAGTTTAAAATTCTTTCTCGTATTTTAATAATAATAATTTTAATAACTGCTTGCTGAGCGTCAAAAGCGTCGTCAAGAGAGTTGATATATTTGTATCGGCCTGTCTGTCTGCATAATACTTCAAGAACAAACTGATTTTTATATTCAAATATTAGCAAAAAATTTTAATTCAATATAGACTTATATATTGAGCAATCGAGTGGGATTAAGTATGCCTCTATTTAGTGTTTGACTAAGCGTTTGGGTAACATTTTTACATTAGTCTACAGGTTAGCCGGGCATTAGAAAAATTTAGAATAAATAATTTTGTTAACATCAGAGTACAAAAAACACACATATCATTTTAACACATGGTATAATACCATGTAAATAAATATGCTAGACTATTATCTCGTATTTGACTTCCTGACAATGACAACATTTAAGTTGTAAGTGATTGCCTGTCTATCAGCAGGACTATTGAAGAATGTAGCCTGTTACTCAGCACGTCATTTGGCGTAATTTTGCCTCGTTTTTTATCTGAGGTTTATAACAAAATTACGAGACGTCACATCTTGTTATGTAGTTAGGGGAGTAGGGTACAGTTCAATTAGTCAACCAATCAGCAACATGAAATCCCATGTACGAGATATGACTGAATAACCATTACAGCCTGATGCAGCCTAGATTTGTATTGTTTTGAAAACAAATGTTTTTTAATGTATTCATTAATATGATATAATTGATTTCATTTACTCATATTAATGTGTAGTTTATTATTGAGTGTAACAGTTTACTTATAATTTAAAGATACATGTAATCATGACTTAACTGAATACTGTAGTAATAGATGAATTTAGTTTTCTTTTGTCATTCCAAAATTAGGTTATACAAATATAAATATTGTATTAAACCAGTTATTTTAAACTACCAGTGATCTACTATGATTACTTATGAGTAATGATATAATCCTGACACGGGTAGAGGGGTTTTGATGATGCCGTACTTTGCATAATTAGACTGGACAGTTATTTGTGTACAAATAGCTCCCCGCCTGTTCACATTACATGTCATAGCAGAGACAACTGACATTTATGCTATGTGACTTCAAGGCTACTGAATTGTTATTGTATGTTTATGTTAATACATCATACGATAGTTTATGGATCAGAGTAGCTGAGCGTTAGCTAATACTATCGCTTGGAGGACCAGAAACTTTCATACCCATGCCTCAGTTTGTATTTCCGTGCGATATATAAAAGAAGTAGCCTACGGACTTAAAATTAGGGGTTAGGTGAAATAAAATTGCAGAGTAAATTAATTCTTAACCAACCCGTGTAAGAGCCATATTACGTAACTCATTCATATAGCAACAGAAATACCAACAACATTTACGTTTAAGGTAGAGTATATTACAAAAAATAATAATAATT
Source organism: Homalodisca vitripennis (assembly GCF_021130785.1). Lineage (NCBI taxonomy): Eukaryota > Metazoa > Arthropoda > Insecta > Hemiptera > Cicadellidae > Homalodisca > Homalodisca vitripennis. The sequence continues at coordinate 38,126 of NW_025777713.1, read as the reverse complement.
GGTATATCTAAAACTGGGTGCATGGAAATAGTTAAGTGTTAAACCTCGGAAATGTATATATTTTTTTAATGCAATTTTGGGTCAGCAAATAGGGCTTGAAATTATAATTTGTTACTTACAATTAATATAAAAACATATTGTTTTGAAAACAAATGTTTTTTAATTGTCTGTGGGTATTAAAATAAACCTCGAATATAACATTTATATAATAAAAAAATTTCCATAATGTTTTAGAACATCCCGAGTCTTAGCTCTCAGGTAAAATTAATAAGTTTTTGTTTATTGCTGATGTATGTTTCGTTAAGAGTGGTTCAGTTAAATTCCCTTCTTGTCATTAAATCAGTTCTGTATAATCAAGTGTCTCAATGTAATTGGAAATATTCTCATTTATCCACCATATTGCTTCTTTGTTTGACAAAAACAAATTGTGAAACAGCTAGTTTTTTATTTGACCTTTTCAAACACTTGCAATGATATGATTATATGTCCTAGGTGAACAAATAAATCATTATCTTGAAGCCGTTTGTGAACCAACTATATCCATCTGCTAAAATGAACAAACTTACTGTTGTTTCTTTTGTACATTTAGTCAATTATTTCACCAACAAGTCTCTGAATTAAATGAATTTTGTAATTATTGTTTGGTGGAAATGTATACAACAAATTATTATCATAAAACAAATTTTCATTGTTTGCTAAAGTAATTTTACCAAGGGTTCTCTTGTTTAAAGTGTTCCACATGTTTGGAAACGACAATTTATAACAGGATATTACGGAATAATATATCCTTTCCTATAATACTATAATTTAATATTTTATAACTCTAAAGGAAATCTGTTCCTCAAATAATTTCCTAAATTGGTGAAATCCAAAACGCAATTGGAAGAGCTACTTCAAAATTAAAGTATCACAGTTCTTATGAAAATTGTTTTATAGATTGGAAAAAATAAATATTAAATTTCACCTTATTTTCAAAAACCGGAACCAATACTTTGATTAAAAACATTTGTATAATATGTAGCATGTAATAAGCGGGATTATGAGAATATTTAGTAGGCTAGAAATAACCTTTGCTCTCTGAAAGAAAGATATAAAAGAACCATTCTGTTTTCATAAAATATAATACAAATTGAAGACATAACCTATTATTGCCGGAAGTATTTTACACTGCAGATCTGCTCTTAGCGGAAAAAAATAACTAATAATTATGTTTCTTTCGACTAAGTAATTATTAGTTTTGTTTACCTTTACAATTGTAAATATAGTTTAGATGGATGTAGTTTTTAAAATAAACCATTGGAGGAACACGAACGAATAAATTCTTAATCGGAATACTTTACCTTTAGTCACGTTCAAAGTTCCATTATATTGCGACGAAAATAATTTAGATACGTATAACCTAACAAACGCACGGTGTACCTCTCATGCTTTTAAAAAACACTTTAAAGAGGCAGAAGACTGAAAAGAGCGGTCTTGTAGGTCTGTATGTCTAATATTTGCATCTTAATGTTCGTATGTCACTCATTGTCTCAGCTATTATCTAAATATAAAAATCACTTGAATATGTACAGTCTGAATATTACATGGTGCACCTAAAAACCTTTAAACCAAAAGCTCTAGAGAGGTATAGAGCTGAGAGGATCGGTCTTGTACAACACTGGACTGTTGATCTGAGAGATTTGAGTCTTAAGGGGGGAGTTCATGAAAAAGGACAATTTTTTATTTGTTATTATTATGTTTTCAAACCCTTTTAATTGGATAGAGGACAGTTTAAGAAAGAAATTGTATTTTTTAAACCTTGAAAATTCTCCCCCCCCCCTCCAGGGGGGAGGGTTTTTGCCGAATTTTAGCTGTTTAGTAAAATTACTAAGGCTCAAAAACTAATAAACATTTTCAGCTATTTTTTTTTATTTTGTCATGAAATACTGGTCTTTAATATGTGGAGTATGGGTTTGTACTTAGTATTAAAATTAGGTAGAGAAAACTTTTTTTTCAAACTCAGAAATAAATAAACCAACTTTTTTAGTTTAAAAAATGATTTTTTAAAAAACACCTCTCATTATTTTAACAGCAAATCCATACTCCACTTTGTAGACAATTTAATTATGAACAAAATAAAAAGAAAAATTAGGGCTCTATCTCTTTTACAACCTGAGTTATTCAAATGTTTGTTATATAAAAACAAACTTTCGGAAAACGTAAAAAAACTAAAAATAGTAAGGAAAAAATAGACTAGTTGATGAATAGGCCTACCTTTTATTAAAATTCTCCAGTACCATACATTATGCCCTCTAGCTCCTTCCTCTTTTCCTCTTCTTGCAGATTTTTCATTCTCAAATAGTTCCTTCTTCGTTTGACTCTCTCCGACTTCGCTTGATGGATTTTAAGTTTTCGACGTCGATCTCGCACTCTTGCAATCATGATGCTTTTTTTCCAGGTGAAATTTTGTTCTTTTGAAGAATGTTGATAGCTGAGGCATTTCCAAAGTTAAATTCACTCACACCCTCAGCTACAGCAGCTTCAACTATCCTTCTTGATACACTTCTCGCTTTGTCACATTTCCGCCAAATGAAGCTATGTAAGCTTTCATTGGCATTCTGAGTTTGACCTTTGAGACATCTTTCTAACAGGCTAGTTTCTGTGAGTCTCTTATATATTGGAGCAATATGTTTGAGAACAGTTGGATTGAGACGTGTTTTTTATGTTGTCACTATGGCTTCCAGGAATTTCATTATTAGCAATCGCACGGTTGTAAAAACACCATGAATTTGTATCGGTTGGACACTTGGTATGACTAGGTTTTTCATCGGTCGATGTGCAGTAGTGAAGAGTTGCTAAGATAGAGTTTCTAACAGTGGGTGCATCTTTGTTGATACTTCTAAATACAGCATTGTGGTAATACCTGGTAAGCTTTTTGATGGTTGAGTCCTTTAGACTGCCATGGGATTTTCCTCCAAGAGTGATTTTTTGAGCTTTGCACACTTTTACTTGGTTGCGGAGAGCAGTGCCCAGTCTTTTAGAAACGTGATTTATACACTCCTCTTTTTTTAAAACATCTTCTCCATAGATGTTGAGGTCTTTTAAATGAGTGAAAACCTTTGAATCTCCATCGCTCACTAATGTTGTGTAGCGAAATTTGTAGCTTAGTGAGCGTTTCCAAAGAATTTCAGCGGCGGCGACTTCCATACCTGGAGAGGATCCTTCATAATTCTTATCGCAATCTATAGCATGGCCTGCATACCAAATGTCAAACTCTGGGCTTCCTCTCCCCAAATCATGTTCTGCTGAGGCCACAGTTGCGACAAAATTTCGAGAGAACGCAATAGTCAATTACTAGTCCCGTGTCTATATGAATAATAGAGCCTACTCCATAGTTTGACGTAAACCCCCTTTTGTGCCACGATCCATCGAAACTGACCGCTAAGTCTATGGCACTATTAGCTTCTAAGGCGCTGTTTTCTTTTTGACAATGTTCACGCACACGTGCTCGTGCTTTTGAAAGACTAGCAATACCGGCCATTTTTGTGGATTTGTTTACGCTTTTCATACTCTTGCTATAATATCCCTTGCTCATAATGTTCATGTTCATTACTAAAGCAAACTGCTCTATAGCGGCATATCCCTTGCTTATAGTACTAAAAGCTTTAGCAACTCTTTTTTTTTATGTCGTACTCAGTTTCGGATTCTATTTGCCTTGAACTAGACATGGACATTATGTTTCCGGGCACACAATCACTACATTCCACAGAAAGCTGAGCGTTAAACCCTACTCTATTTGTAATAGATAGCTTCAGGCTTGACCTAAAACAATCGGGGCATAACAAATTTGTCACCAAATTGCTCAGAAACACTTTTGTCCACGAACAAATATTCAGGCGCAGCGTCTAAATCTTGTAGGCCTACCTGGATGTCACTGTCTACAAAGTCCTTTTTTCTAACGTTCGTGTACAAATCATCTATATTCATTGGTCCTGGTACATTAGGTTGAGTAGACATACTTGGTCCAGGTATTAGACTTATTTGCTCTATGTTAGGAATAGGCTCAGGCATATTTTGGACTGCCTATTGAACTAGTGCCACTTAGAATATCCCCACTCAGGATTTCATTTTTTGATTCTGGATTTTTGTCCAATTCCCATCTCTTTTGAATAGCTAACCTAGCTCTATCTTGTTTAACTTTTTCAACTATTTTTCATTCGAGGCATTTTCCAGCTGAACTAGCCTAGTTTGGCTACTCTACAATACTTACTAACCAATACACGAAACCAAACACTTACTAGAACGAATGAAACTAAATAAGCAATAAATAAAACTGAATAATCACTAAATGTTATTGCAATACACAGATCACTGTAATGTTGTTTATGAGAACTAATAACAAACTGTTTTGTAAATACAATCAGATGGTAGTATGAATCACTTGTTGATCTTGCAGAAGACACATCACAACTGTCCTGCAGGCAGACTTGCAGAAATCATATCCCAAAGATTCTATTAGTATAAATAATTTACAAAAGAATTATAGAATACGTACTATAAGTCATGTACTCACCATAAATGCATTTTATCTAATAAATTGGGAGTTGCCTTCGCGAGACACTAAAGGTAACGCTCAAAGTGGCAAAATTTAGCGGTGTAGTGCCGCACTAATTACTTTTTTATGAGTAGAAAAAAAATGTTTTTTGGTCATGTATTATACATCACCGTGTTTGTAAAAACACGGAGAATTAGAAAAAAAATAAATTTATAAAATGTCAAAAAAATTTGATTTGTTACTTAATCTCTTAGCTTTTTAAATAAATGTATGTAAATCACTTGACATGTAAAATACATTGTGTACCTCACAAGTTTTATAGCAAAAGCTCTAAAGGAGCAGGAGACTGAGAGGATCGGTCTTGTACAACACTGGATTGTTGATCTGAGATTTGCGTCTTAAACTTAAAACGTCACTTAATCTCTTAGCTTTTAACTAAATGTATGTAAATCACTTAGACATGTAAAATACATTGTGTACCTCACAAGTTTTATAGCAAAAGCTCTAAAGGGCAGGAGACTGGGGGGATCGGTCTTGTAACAACACTGGACTGTTGATCTCAGATTTGCATCTTAAAGTTCCAGACACTTCCTTTGTCCTTTTAGTAGGAGAGGTCTTTAAGATAACATCAATGCAGAGAGTAAACTGGGTCATTTATGTACTAATACTAAGGGAAACGAAAACATTTTCTGAGCTGTAGTGAAAAACACAGCTCAGATATCTTAAACACAGCCTTTCTGGAAGATATCTCTAAAAGGAACTAAACTATAAACTTAAAACTTTACTTGAAGCCTTGTTTATCTAAGAAGAATACTGATTTTCATGCCAGTGAATGTCACTCCATTAGGTTTGGCTAATCGTTGGCAAATATATTTATTAATTAGGCTTACGTGTAACCATGATGGAAACGAAAAAACTACAAAACTAATTAATTTGTTAAAAAAACTCAATAAACATTCAAAAAATTAAAACTTGTGACATATTAGCACATGTCACACAGCTACCCAGCATATATTGCATCATTTTATAGTATATTCGTGTGTGTAATTGTTTTATATAAACAATGATCTGGAGCCCAATGTAATGAAAAAATTGTATGTATCATATAGCAAGATATTTCTACTAAGCTTTAATTTATATTTTAAATTTTTATAAAACTTCATTTCTACAATAATAATTTCTGTTATCTATCAGAATTGTGTCACAAGTCTTTTGATGAATTTAATTCTATCTTTCAGCAGGATGAATCAATAACTAAATGAAATATCTATTTTATGTTGTTATTTATCAACCTCTTATCTATCTATTTTTATCACCCTCAGTAAACCCTACCAAGAAATGTTGTGTGGCGGATTTCTATATGCTTTCAAGTAGCATATAATTATATTTTGTAACTATACCCTAATAAAATGTACGAAATAAAAATATGTAAAGGTTTTACAGTACCTTTTTTATTCATGTATGATTTATCTGATGTCTAGTCCTCTATCACTGACGTACCTTAAAAACTCACATATTTATTCATGTATGATTATAAGATTTCTTATAAGATTTCCCAAATTCTGCATCAAATACTTCCAATCCTAGTTAAATGATCAAATATTTTTGTTCTTTTTTATTTATTTAGAAATTTTTTCTCAAAGTGCTGTAACATAAATGTCGAACATGATCAAAATAAAATAAACCCATTCGGAATAAAATTGCATTAAATTAACAATGTTAATTAATTGCAAAAAAGAAATCCATGATTCTATTAGTTAAGTAGTTCTGGTCTAAGCATGATATTGTATAGTAATTTTAGTATGATCGTAGTTTTATCAGCGGCAAACGGCAATGTTTAGAGTGATGTTTATGTTACCAAATTGGTTCAAATAAACCCGCATAAAGTACATGGATTCCTCGAATTACTGCTGAATATGTTTCACTAGGAAAATGATCCTTTATGTTTACGTAAATTCACAATTAATCGTAATAACACGTAAACCCAAGCGAATAAAGAGGCTTCGCATTGCAAGGATCACATAAATTAGATTTGGAAATCGTCGTTGTGAAATTTGGGCACTTATGGAACTCAAATACTCAAAGCCCGTTAAGGTAAAAGTTAGATACAGTAAGAAATGGTTCAGTTACGTAAGTTGAAATATAACATTCTTATGGACTGTAACTGAAGTGACCAAATTCTACGCGGTAAAACACAAAAAAATCATCTGTTAACTCAAAATATATGAGCTACATGAGAGATCAGATCTAGGGAAGTTTCCCTCAGTTTTCTAAATTGTTTTAATATTTTAAAGTTTAAACACATTTACAGCAAGGAAGCTTATGTATTTATTACATATTTCTTTCAGAGGACCTTAACCACTACTAGTTTTTTACTCACACTGTTTGTAACAAAACTAACATAATTCTATCTTCTTCATCCTTTTCGCTAATATGTCATGAGATATTAATGTAAAATTATAAATACAATAAGCCACAAATACTAAATTCAAAATCCAATTTGAATGTTTATATTTTATTAAAAACGTTGTACAGTACTTTCAATCATGGCCGTGGTGGTGGTGGTGGTGATGCAGGGATATTTACCTGGGATAAACATTATCGACAAAACAGAGAATAAATATATTAATCATTAATTCATAAATGAAATTATTACCGCTCTAAAAACTACTTCCATTACACTTTTCAACTCACCCAATCTGATATTACCTTAACTAGATAATTTGATAAAAAAGAAAAGTTACAATTTTGTGAAAATGTTAGTTATGGATGATAAAGAAGAACCATTGTTTATTTTAAAGAAGCAATAGCTCAAACTCTAGGTTACTGCAATTTATGAGTTCCTGCATAATTCATCAGCTGATCCAGATCACGCACTTTCCTTGTCTCCTATAAAACAAGATTGTGATCATTTATATATGAAATTTCTTTAATATTGAGGCGAACTTAGTCATCTCTTCCACTTAATCTCTATACAAAAGGACAACAATTTCCATATAATAAAGTTTATAAATAAAACTAAATTGAATTGAAAATGGAAAGTAGAATAAAAATAAGGTTTGATAAAAATTCCGTTGTGTTTCCTTACAAAAGCATCACACTTAAAATTAAAAATTTAATATATACTTTAAACGTAAAACATACAGTTCATATTGAAATAGGAGCTAATAATTACCCTATTTATCTCTAAAATTTTATTCTCCATTCAGTTAACTTACACGAAGTCTCTCCCAGTCCCTTTCTACCGAGCCTATGCAGAAAAGCGCTGAATTTAACACCAATCGCACTTATTAGTATATTTGATGCTATAAGAGAGAGAGAGAGAGAGAGAGTTCTACAATACTCTTACGTAAACAGTGAAAAATTTATTATATGTACAGCTGTCTAGTGATCTCGAATTGATAATACAGATGCATCCTTGCAGTTCTTCGTGAACTAATATCAGATATAAAGGTGAATTTTTAAGTCTGTTTATTTAAAACTAAGTACATGAATTATTAAAGGAAAATATTGTAAAATGTTACCTTAAATTCTATTTGTACAATGCATGGTCGTTCCACACTACAAAACACTATACGGGTATGTACCAGTTTAGGGTGGTAATATACTTTTGGGATTAAGCGAACTTTCAGTAATCAATAAATTAAATATTATTGAAGTAATTTTCGTCTATATAAGGATTTAATAATATAAAAACTATAACAGATGTGAACATTAACTTCAAGTTGTTAATATCAACATACAAATTGACAGACTCAATGTAAATATGCCTGGTTGCATGATCACTCAAAATCTTGTATGACACTATCAGGAAACTGGTAACGCCCGTTTTTCAAGCAAATATTCGGTAATACATAGAATATACTTGCTGTGGTACAATTATATTCATGATTAAGATTAAGGTACTTTTTCAAACGATAATACGTCACTGGAAATTATTGCCACGTCTTTCCATAGTGATATTACTTTATTTTTACATCCAAATTTCAGATTCATTTAATATGAATTTAAATAAATACATTTATTTTCTAGTTATGCATGTATTTATATATGTTAGTTTAAATTCTTATCATGTTAAGTGGGTAGAGAGGACTTTATAGTCATAACTGTCGCCTCTAATAAACACACTTTTCATTTAATTTCACACATTTCTGTTACAAAAGCATATTTAATTTAGTACAGATACTTATTGTACGGCCACGAACATTCTTAAACATGCAAGTTTATTATCAATTTTATTCTATTTTTCAAATTTCATTTGGAAAAATTTTATTTCTTTATATAAAAATCCAAACATGTGAATCTTTAAATAAAATAATAATTAGGACTGCCATCGTACCATTACTGCTTAATTACAACGGAATAACAAAAGGGTTATCATCCAAGCTACAAAACGTAGCCCTACTAGCTTTTTGTGTTAAAATATAATATTTTATAATATTTTAAACTATTATGTGACAGATACGGCCAAATAAAAAATAATTGAATCATAAAAAAGTGAGGGCTCTGTGGTGTAATGGTAGCATTGGTAGCATGGTTCGTTAAAAATATAATAGTTTATATATAGTTTAGTAATATTTATAACTTATAGCTAAATGTTTGGCTAAAATATGAACGCAAAGATTAATATAAAAAAAGGTTTAAAATGATAAAAGTTGTCTTAAAGGCACGTAAGACAAAAGTTATTTAGAGTATGATATGTGAAGTATGGTATAGGTTAGGGCATGACCACCGAAACACAGATATATCAGACCTAATCCGTTTGGATGGCCACTGCAGTTATATAGTAATTTTCTCGTGAGGTAGTTGATCTGCCCAGTAACAACGAAATTTATTTTGAGATAAAATGTTAACAGTGTAAAGGAATGCATTTGTACAATCTTAGACCTAATATCGTTTACACAAATGGAATTATTTAGAATATATGTACAATTTTTACAATAAAAATTGCATTGTTGAATCCATATTTCTGTTGCAGTTTTTTACATGATGCAGTGACTGATTACAAAATTACTTTGAACAGCTTACTATGGTAATAACCAAATGTTTTACATTTTAAAAGTGATACTCGTTTAAAATTATATTATCGGATATTGTGAAAGTGAAGGATAATACGTTTTAGAAATCGATATTATACAATTGGCAATCAAAAGGATCCTCCGGACAAGTTAAGGGGACTGTTACCCAAAAAATTAATGAAATAATAATTTTTTTTTTATTTTTCCTTATTTTTCTTTGGAATGTACTGATTTCATTGCAGTAATTAGTTTTTTCCTATGATTACTATAAGTTGGTAAAAAAATATATTATTGTAAACCCTTGCATGTCATTTTTCGACACTAACTGAACATCAGTCATGTTTCCACTAGCTAACACTTTCATATATTTCATTGTTTTGCTGTATTTAACTTTTATGTTGGCTATACTGTCTAGCATCTTTATTTCAGGTTACTATTATTGTTACTACTGTCAAAAGAGGATGGGAAGTGGAAAGCGGCTTTAAAATTAAAAATCTGTCTCGGGTAAAGTAAAACTTGAGGATGGTAAGGGATTAGGTGGGCAGGGTAGGCTAAGTGAGCCTAATATTCAAAAACTGCAGACCTATTATGGCCTGGCTATAAGGCGAAATGTGCAGAGTGTTGAAGAGATGAGAAAGGCAATATGGGCAGTGTACTTTCACACGATGTCATCAAATGATAAACCTACTCATCAGCTATGCCCTAAAGACAATGAGACATGGTGTAAATATAACCTGAGTTTACTGACCAATGAAATGTATGACCATGATAAACATTTTCACATCCCTGAGTGTGTTATGAGTTTTGTAAAATCCCATATTCAAAGACCTTTCAGAAACCAAAACTGTTGGAGCGATGTTTGAAAGGGAAAACTCAAAACCAAAATGAGTCATTGAATAGTGTTATTTGGTCCCTAATACCAAAAAGAACTTTTGTAACTCTGCCTACCCTTAAATTTTGGTGTTTACCTCTGCAGTTTGTAGCTTTAGTGACGGATTTTCTAGTAAATTACAAGTTTTGGAAGCATTAAACCTATGTCCAGGGAAAAATTTTGTAAAAGCGATGAAGCGCCTAGAAATAGTGCGAGTGAAGGAAAGCGGACAAGAAAGTTCAAGAACTAGAAAAGAAAATAAGGAACAAGAGAGCTTTGAAAAGAAAACGCCTTGAATACATGTTTACACAAAGTGAAGACCAAAATAATTCATCCTACAGCTCAGGAAACTACTAGGCTATTGTAGTTAAGAACATTTTCTTCGATTCCCGTAAGTTGGTTTTTTTCTATTTAGATGCAAGTTTTCTCAGCCATTTTATGAACTCAGACCTCTCAAATTTTTTACCACTTGTACTTTGTACTATAATCTAGGTCCTGACCAAAGGGTATTACAAAATAAAAAGTATTATCTTAGAAATAAAATATATTTTGTGATTTTTTAGTTTTAAAAAAGGTGAACTTTTTAAAATTATTTTTTTAATACTAAAAGATGATAAATTGTAATTTTGGTTGGTCACGAACTATAAAAAGGTGTGCTTTTAAAGACAAAAAAAATCAAAGCTCTATCATGACTCATTATTTTAGAAACCTGCATTAAGTTTATATGGACTAAGATAGGCGGTAACAGTCCCCTTAAGCCAAGAACTCTGTTTAATAACCTGTTATCCAGATGAAATTTAACTCAGTCTGCCTGGAGTAATTATGGAAGTTACAAACCCTTTATTACTATTGAATAATCTCTTTACTTTGAGACTGACTATTGAAAGGATCCCAGTTCGGGAGCTCTGTTCGCTAACTTGTACAACTGCAGTGTGGAGATATGACACTTTGTAGTGCAATGAGTTTCTTAGGTAATTATATCAGTTCAGTTCAGGTTATTCTCACAAACCTGTAATACATTAATGTAAATACGATCATATTTGCTATTACAAAGGATAAGTCTAATCAGTGTTATTAGTGATACTTTAGATTCATATTGATTCATTACAGTATATATCCAATAAGTATATTATTATATGCTTTATCTATATAGTAACCTATACCAAACCCTTTTCGTGACAAATAATAAACTCATAAAAGGTATTTAGGTTTCCACTTGCCACTTCTCAGTAATTAGGAGTTTATACAGTTTTATATAACTCCAGAACTCAAAGTTTCAACCGAAATAAGATATTTCCACAAAACAAAGTTTTGATGATGATTATATATATACATACATATATATATATATATATTATATATATATATATATTATATATATATATATAAAACATAATTCCATCATTGAAATTTAAAACCCGTGCCACAGCAGTCATTTCAAAATCTATTTACCTGCCTGTGATAACTCAAAGATTTAATACTATTCTTCTTCATGAGTTTTAAATTTTTAGTACTTCAATGTGAGAATTTTACATTTATTGTGTTAAATATTAAAGAATTAAAAAGCAAAGAGTCAAAATTATATTATTTCGTCCTAACCAATAGTTAATTATACATCCTTTTTTATTTAGGTAATATACTATTTTTTTTCTTAGGTTGCCTAAGAGTAGTTTTTACTCTACTAATTTAATTTTCTATAACCCTCTTACTTTATATAAATAGGGGTTCATTAATTTTACTACTATAATCAAAATTATATTTTTACACATTTTGTTATTTTTTAGTTTTAATACTGATGATGGTTTTACGGTAACTTATAAGACGTATATAGTAGTGCTTCAGCCTGAAATCATCGTAGTACGATGATAAGAAGGAGTGTGTACTATGCACCTGTGCTATGATCATACAAAAACTCATTAACCAGAAGTTCACCATACAGCATGTTACAATATGAGAAGGAAGATTGTATACTGTACGCTGTGTTATCTAACCAGAGCTCATTAGTACATCACTAGACCAAGTCCTCAAGGACATCTAATGCAACTTGCTTTTGCTACTTCTTTTACAGAATGTCACTGATTATTATAACTACAAGTAAGTAGATATAAACCTGCCGATTCTAGACAACTTTCGGAGCCAACCGAAAAGCAATGTAAAATCTTGTTCAATGTACCATAAACGAATCTGTAACTCACGAATGAAAAAATTACCGAATCAGAGCTTCTACTTTCTTTAGCTGTTTTAATGTTAAATCTCCTTAGAAATCAATGTAAAAATATATTGGAAATTTAGAACGGTGTTTGATATTTGTTGAGGAGAGAATGTTTACTAAACAAGGATATTGTGCCTTGCTCTCCACCTCCCTAGGTAACTGTAATCTGTTACCTTTGTGTAGCAGAGTTGCTGGAATCTGCAACTTCTCAGCTACTTATCAGAAAATCAAGTCTAAATTGCTACGAATAAACGAAAAAATCTTCGAAATCTTAATAAAATTTAATCAATTTCAAAGTTTTTTACTAAAAACATACTTTAATAAAAAAACAGTAGCAGTCGTGGGACTGCCGATAGAAGTGAAAACGGAACTATTAAGTTGAGAGTAATTAACAATACGTTATAGTAGCAGTACATATGTAATTGTAAATGTGACGCGTTTTTAATTTTCCAATTTTAAAATCCACGAAAAAATATTATCAAATAACTAGAAATCTATTTTACCACGCTAGTAAGATAAAATCTTATACCGTAATATTACTCATTTCATGATGAAGAGGTTAAATATTAAAAACATAATTAAAATGAATAATGCTAAATTTTAAATACAAATATTCGTACAAATATTAAAAATGTTTAAAAATATATTCGTTGTTTTTTCATTATTCATTTATAAGTGAGTAAACACCTAGTGAACAACAGTGAGTTGAACACCGTTGTAAATAATACAGTTATTGCTACGGATAAAGTATATAATTGCAATAACAATTAAACCCACAATATTTTTAAGACTAAACAAATTAGTTAAATTAACTTGGTTCTTTCGTAAAGGTATTTTTATTGCACAATAAAACTAATTTATTGAGTTAATACGGTATCAGTGAGCCAATGCGCCAACTACAGTTTCCGGCAGAAACGTTCACTCATCACTTCATACGCTACTACAGGCTAAACTAAACTTCCAATAAAAAAATGATAAATTACAAAAAAAATATTCATCTATTTTCACACAACTTTCTCGCTGACAAATTTTGTCTGACCAAAAAATAAAAAAATCCTCGCTTACTACTTTTTTCTTGTCATTGTAAACGCTATGTAAAATGTAAACAATAATCAAAATTATTTCGAAATTTTTTAAATATTTAAAAATGTAACTAATAGATTGCCAATATTAAGAGCTTTAATTTGACGTATCTTACAGAATTGTACGACGTTGGCTTCACTTTTAAATCGCCAGAGGAAGCCGTAAAGGTCACTGATTTTCGCAGTCTGTTTTCATACTCCGCCGGGACAGTTTTAACACAGCGAGACTGACTTTTTCATGCAGGTTAGTAGTCCGCGGCCAAGACTACGGTTAAAAAACACAGCGAGACTGACTTTTTCATGCAGGTTAGTATCATTAGCATGTCGGTGACGCGAACCGAGGATTTTACCCTCTACCAAAACGCTCAACGCGCCTAAAGAAGTTTTCACTTCAAAACCTTTTCTACTAAATAGCAAACATGAACTCACCAAGCTCTCTAAAATTTCTAGCGTTTAAAACAGTGCAACAAAGATGAATTCAACGAATTACCAAAACATTTTATAGAACAGTTGATACCGTCTTCGACACTTTCCTAAACAGAATTCATTGAACTTGTAAATTCTTTTGCAGAAAGAACGAATAATGGAGGGCTGTTTTTTCATCATAAATCACGAAATGTATTGGATTGTTTATTTAACTTAATTACGAAAGATATTGAAAAGAAATTAAAAAAAGAAACAAACAGAGAGTTTTTCATCGATATTTTATGGAATTTTTTAAATATTGTACGTTTTTCGAATATAATCAAGACTTACTTGTTGAATTCCTTAGGATTTTTTTTGAGAATCAAGATTTATCAACAAACTTCATTAAAGAGCACTATCAGATTTTTCTTATAAAATATCACTATATTTTGCGTGAAACAAAAGGTATTACTATAGATAATATTCCATGTGATTCTGAAGAAGAGAGACACAAACTATGGTTATCAAAAGAGTACTATGAATTGGGGAACGAATTATAATTTTCTGTTCTACAAAATTGACGGTAACACAGTCTTTATCTTTAATAGTCTTCTTTCCAGTAACAACCAAGTGTAATTTATCATGTTTATTCAATTCTTTAATCTTTTTTTCATCCAAAACATTCAAAAAGTCTGTTCGGTAAGTGTACTTTATAATCTTCCAACTCGGCAATTATTGTAAACCCGAATTTATCTTTTATTTTCTTCAAATTCAAAATTTTGTATTTCTTATTTTCTTCTAATTCATTCAACTTCTTATATTCTTTAAACTTGAATTCACCAACAGCGTTCAACTCTTTCATGAACTCCATTTAGATAGAAAAAATTTAAAGACGGAAAATATGAAATTTGCTAACAATCACTCGAGAAGTCGGGGAGAATGTGAGTAAAACCACATTCTTTTCACGAGGTTCTTCATTTACTTTCTCCAAATGTACTATAAAATCATCGAGGATTTCTGGCTTAAAATCGTAGACAAATTCAACATCCAGATAATGAAAAAATACAGGTAATATCTCTTTTCATAATAAACGTGTGTATCGATACCCCACAAACCTAATGTATTCTTTGAAAAGGAAAATAATTTTGTCAATGGTTCTAAGAGATAAGTAAAAATTTTTATTCTGTTTTTTAAATTCTGTAACAAATTTTGTTTGTTTTTTTACCTCCATATTGCAATTTTGTAAGCAGATTATTCAAATGTGTTTTTAGTTTATTTCGAAATTTCTTAGGTTTAGGTCTTTCGTACAAAATTAAATTACAATCTCTACAAACTAAATATCTTTTATCAATAATTTCTCCTCTATTATAACACTTGTAACAATTGGCATTATACTCTTCCATTTAAACAAAAAGAATTTTATTATAAATGGAGATTATGGAACTAAGTCTGCCGAGATATAAATTTTTCAACGCAAATGTTTATGTTTATATTTCAACTACCGAGATAAAAAGAAATGATTTTATTTTATTATTCAACTATTTAGGATATTTTGTCTATGATTACAAAGATTATTCCGGAAGAAATCGAGATTTTTCATCAGCGAAAGAGTATATTTTTGAAGTTTTAGAAGGAATGAAAGAGAATAATATGAACATCATCAATTATTGTAAAAGATAAAATGAATGATTGTGTCTTTGGTGTAGTGTTGTTAGTGTGCGTGTTTGCGCTATGGGGAATCACATCACATTCAACTTCTACGGTGTCTATTGTTTAAAGACTTGGCCCTGCACTGCTACTGTCCAACCAAGTTAATGGCTAGGAGCTGTAATTCGGGTCTTAGACTCTGGAATTTTTTTGTTCCCAAGTCTCAATTTTCTTTGGTAACTACTGTGTAGGAGTTGATGGAGAGATACAATTAGGGAATTTGTGTCGGGTGTTTTGTAAGTGTAATGTTGTATTAATGAACGATGTGAATGATGAATGTAATGAACGAATTAAGGAAGAGAAGGAATTAAGGAATGAAGTGGAAAGGTGAGGAAGCAAATGGCGCGCCAACCACAGTTGTCATTACTCGGCTTGTTCTATAGTCATTACACTATGGCCACTCGTGTAAAGACTTGTCCCCAACCACTGAACGACAACCATGTCTTCCTCAATAAAAAGCGCGCCTGAAGCTCTGGGATTTGAACCCAGAACCTCAGGCTTTGAAGGCAAGCGTCTTACCAACTGAGCTATGGAGAGTCTCGAAAGTTATAAGCTATATCTCTGCTATATAAGTTGTTCAACTAGGATGCTAGTTTACAAGTTTATTAATAATTTTATATTTCAAAAACCACTCAACCGATTTTAATGAAATTTGGTACACATATAGTAAATACTTAACTCTTTTGACTTAACTTATCCTTAATCGTGAAATCATCCCCTATTTCTTAATATTCATAAAAAAAATTAAAAAAATAATCAGAAAAATCTGAAACTTCAAAAACAAGCGAGTTCAACTTAAAAATTTCATGAAAATAACAAAATTTTCAAAATCTACCCCAATCATCCCTTATCTTTAAACTCTTATATCTCGAGAACTGTTGGAGCTTTTTTGATGAAATTTGGTGTATAGGATCAGTAAATATTAAAGTATTTTTAAAATAATCACTTCCGGTCCAACCCTTAAGATGACCTTGAAATAGTTTTTTCCTAATATCATCCCTGTTTTTCAAAATTTTTTAATGCAATTTAAAATGTATACTTTTATCAATGTCTTTAACAATTCTGTAAAGTTTTAAAATTATCCGATGAATAATAGTGAAAATAACGTGATTTTTACTGAATTTCTCTAATATCGTTCTTAATCATAGGCTAAACATTTCTCAGAAACCACAACCACATAACAAATCGCGTTTGTAACAGCTTTTTGAAAATCCATATTGATAATTATATATCGTTCTTTGAACCAGAATATATTTGTCAAACTCTTTGTTGTATCAATGACATAAATAGGTCTATTCGCTAAAAATTCTTTAGGATTGTAATACATTTCCTTATTATTACAGTAAACTTTCTTAAAATCTTGATACATCTGATACATGATTCTGAAAAAGACCTCCTGAAATGTTTTAAATTTTGTAATTCATCTGGATAATAAGAACCGTTCAATTTTACTCTGATATTTTTTACATGCAAACTATCAAACTTTGAAGGATTTTTTCTTGATTATTCTGTCTATCTATTTGAAAACCTATGATAACGAACTTGGAATTGAAGATATTTCTATAAATATTTGTAATATCGAAACGAATAAGTTGTTCCGGAAATACCTTTTTGTTCAATACATTGCCAATCTAGAAAATAAACATAATGTTTTGACTTTTGTAATTTTCATCAATCAATCTAATTTTACTCGTGGTTTTATAATCAACCATTGGAACTTTAATAAAAAAATCTGTAATTGTTATTTTTCCATCAACAGGCATAACAATTTCCAGTTGCAGTCTTCAGAATCACATCATCGTCTTCTGCTCTTATAAAACTTAGATAAAATCCTCATTTATAGATCGGAATAGTAACATTTTCAAAAAATCCTAATCCAAAATGAGATAAATTTCCACCTGCTTCAAAAACACCAAATTTAAAATCTGATTCAAAGCCATTAGAAGTTTGAGAAATACTACATCACTTTTTGAATACGAAATAGTTTCCTTTAATAGTGCTTAATTGACCACAGTTTTCGACTTCTTCTATCAATTTATTGTGTTTTCTTACTTAAATCTTATAAAAATAAAAACGGTATAAAATTATCGATTAATCTAACATTATCAGTTCCAAGATATGCTTGACCATCTTGTTTTGTTAAATTTCCAGAAATATAAAACTGGAAGTTAGACGAGCGAAAGTTATCTCCAAAATCAATATTAAACTCAGTTCTTTTATTCGGTTCATTAAAATGTTGTTTACTAATTGGATAGAAATTTTTAAACTCCGCCCTTTCAATATCACTAGCATATTTTCTGTAGTACGCCATTTAATAAGAGAAAATTTAGAAATTTTAAACATCATGTATAGGAAAGATATCATTTTTTCATCGATCTAATGTACGTTTTTATAAGAAAAGATATAAATTTTAGTCATTTTAATGATCTACTCCGTCATATTCAGGATTCTCTTCCTTAAATTTTGCAATTTCGGCCACATATTTCAATAAAATCTGCACAGGATAGTAACCGCTATCTATAATATTATTCCAATTAAACTGTATCTTTATTTTCATCCAAAAACTTTATACTCAAGTGTTGATAGAGGCAAAGAACAGACATATGATCTTTTTAATTGATAATGTATATTTTCTTGAATGAACTCTGGGGGACAGATTTTGATATTTTGCAATGTTATACCAATTTAACTTATTAATGTACAATCGCATCATATCTTCGGATAATTCATATGTTTGAGAAATATCATCCCAATTTTCTTTTTTCAAATCTCTTTCGTGTTGCATTATAAAAAGATCGAAAGCACTGTAATGTCCCGCCATCTCTATTTATTAGGAAAAAATTTCAAAATCAAGTTTTTATAAATTGGCTCTTTTTAGCGTTACATTCAGCACATTTTCCAGAAATTCTTTTAACTCCATTGATATTTGCGTAATATTTTATATCATTTGTTTCAGTTTTTTCCTTACACCTCACACAGTATATGAGCGCCGTTTATATAAGGAAAATTATCGTCATAACCATCTAATCCATTAAATCTGTTGCCTATGTTTTCGAAAGTTTTATTAACATCTTCTTTAAATTTATTAACGTTTTCTTCTAGTTTATTTACTTTATCGAGTTTATCATCTATTCCTTCAAGTAATTCACCATTACTTTTTATTTTATCACGAACATTATCTTGATATGTATGAAAATCTTCCTCAATTTTTCGAACTAGTTCTTTAACTTTATCTTCATATGTATGATAACTTTGCGCAATTTCTCTCAACTGCTCATTAACAGAATCTGTAAATGAATTATAATATTGCTCAAATTGTATAACTTTTTTCATCAATTTCATCGCAATTTTCTATAGATCTTTTACTTCTTTCTTCAAGTTTTTCATAGACTTCTAACTTGTCATAGACTTCTGTTGAAAAATCTTTAACGTGTTGTTTATTATTCTCATAATCTTGTTTTAGTTCATTAAACATTTTAATATGATCTTCGAATTGAATCATTACAACAACATCAAACGGATAAATTCCCTTACTAACGCTGCTAAGTCTTTTTACTTTAAAATCTAAGGCTTTTTTTAACATTCGGATCATGTAAATCAACAATATCGATGTTTTCTGATAATTTTAGAGGTTTTAAAATTTTTTCTTTAACAACAACATCATGTTTGTCAATAACAGGTCGAACACCGACAATTCTTTTCTTATTAGCCAAACTTAGAACATCCTATTCATTTAGAGGAAGAATCAAATTATTTTGTCGGTTTAAGCGGTTTTTATTCTGACAATTTTGTAATAAATATTAGTGAAAGTTCTCCTTATTGCATAGGATTTAGTGAGAAGAACATAACCGAATACTATGGTTTAAACAAAGGATATTATACCTTCGATCAAATAAAAAATTCCTTTAAAAATTATCTGAAAACATTCAAACAATCAGATAAATCTTTAAACTTTGACGAAAAACAAGTTTAAAATGCAAAAAAAAAATTATCTCTCTAATAAAATTCAAATAAAATCACCAGTAAGAATAATGTTTTCAGCAGTTATAGTAGATTTATTAGGGTTTGTTCAAGAAACTATTGAGCCAAATCAGGTATATTTAGGAAATAAAACGCCAAAATTTAGACCGTTCGATGTAATTGAAGTACATTGTAATCTCGTTGAACCTAGTTTTGAAAA
The DNA here is from genome assembly GCF_021130785.1 of Homalodisca vitripennis. Taxonomy (NCBI): domain Eukaryota; kingdom Metazoa; phylum Arthropoda; class Insecta; order Hemiptera; family Cicadellidae; genus Homalodisca; species Homalodisca vitripennis. The sequence goes on along the minus strand of NW_025777713.1, from coordinate 18,117 downwards.
TCATACCGAACATTTACACAAAGAATCTGAAATTTTGTACACTTTTTTTTCCAAATGTTGCTTATGGATCAAAAATCAGTGAAAAATGAAATCGATTATATTCCAATTAGAAAAAATATTAAAAGAATTCAAAAAATCGTTCTAACTATACAAGGCTCTGAGGGAAATTTATTAAATAATGAGAGTAAAACAACAATATATTTAAGATTGTCGAAAGAATGATGAATCAAGGGGAGCTATTGAATAGCTTACCTTCAAACTTTCAAAACAACACTGTTTTTATCAATGAATTTGGACTTTATTCTTTAATTTTGAGATCACATAAAAAAGAGGCAAAAATCTTCAAAAATTGGGTTACAAAAGAAGTTTTGCCAAGTATTCGTAAATTTGGTGAGTACAAACTTGAAAACAAGATTAAATATTTAGAGGACGAAGTTAAACAATTGCAAATTAAAGATGAAATAAAAACGGAAATAATCGCAAAACAAAGTGTAAAAAATTGACTTAATGAAAACCAGACCTTGTTTGTAAAGATTTTGATAAGAAAAGACACCATGTTTTTGTATTAATTAAAAAGAATCACATGTGGGAATATCCTTATTACGTTATCAGAGCTCAAAAGAGAGAAATACCGAAAAGATTGAAAGAACTTGAAATTGATTACCCAGAAATGGAAATTTTATTAAGACCTGGAGATCCAAATAGTATAAATCTCTACAACCAAATGAAAGAATCTTTGAATATTTTATACAACGGAAATCATTTTTACTACAAATATGGCAGAATCTTGACTGATTTATAGAATATCTAAATTGCACGATGAAAATGTTAAACTCTCGAATTATGATATTTTGTCTGTAAATGTGTAGCATAACTAGGTAACCATTGTCGAATTTTTTTTTTTCATATTCACAAGGCGTTTCGTTTTTATAACTTTCGCTGGAAATTTTTTTAGCACAATCTTTGCAAAAAGCATCTTTTCTATCTTTAATATACTGCCAGTTATTAAATTCAGAAACATTTTTAATTTCTTTACAAAAGTAACACTTTTTCTCTTCTAAAGTTAATTTGTCCATTTTATCATATAATTCATTATGATCCTTACAATAACAGTCTTTTCTATTCTCTTCCTTATAAAATTCTTGACACTTTGTACATTTCTTTTGAGACTCCATTTATATAGAAAAAATTATTACACGATGAAAATTTTACTAAATTTTATTAAAAACTCTTGACTTATGATATTTGGTTTGTAAATGTTTAGCATAACTAGGTAACCATTGAAGAACTCTTCCACATTTGCAATGAGTCGGTTTATTTTGACTTTCTCGGAAAATTCTTATAGCACAATCCTTACAAAAAAGCTTGTTTTTTATCTTTACTATAATGCCAGTTGTGAAAATCTGAAATATTCTTAATTTCTTTTTCTTTACAAATACAACATTCTTTCTCTTCTAAAGTTAATGTTTCTATTTTTTCGTTATAATTCTCTCTCATATTTACTACGACAATCCTTACACATATACCCTAATCCTTCTTTTTTATTCTTATTTTTAGAAAAAGCTTCAAAATCTTTAAATTCTTGACACTGTGTACATTTCTTTTGAGACTCCATTTATATAGAAAAAATTATAGCTTTGACTTTCTCAATTCATATTCATAAAACTTTCCGGTTATTTCTTCATCATTTAAATCTTTTATACTATAAGTTACAGGATCTGTGTTATTAATTTGATAAATCACAAAGATTTCTCTTGACCAATTGTTCTTATATTTGTTCGAAAATGTTGTTTTTTTCCTAACAATTCTTACATGATCACTGATTTTAAAATTTAGTTTTCGTGTGAATTTCTGGTGGAATATACTTGAAAACGGTCTCTAATAACTCCTTTTCTGCATCCTTATCTACGTCTTTGGGCTTCATTTTGATTGTGCTGTGAACTGTATCGTTATAATTGTTTACGATTTTTTAAAGAATATCGATCCATTTAAAGTTTTTATTAATCTCAAAAATTACTTTCATTCTCTCATTTTGAGTTCTGTTATATCTCTCTACAATACTTGATTTCTCTTCGTTTTCAGTATGATAAATCTTAATGTTGTATTTTCTCAAAAACATAATTAAATTCTTTATTTTTAAACTCTAAACCCTTATCTGTATGAAGTAGGTTAGGAGGTTTGTGATTGATCCTTATGGCATCTTTTACTATATCCTCGAAAGCTTTTGAAAACATCCTTGCCGTTTTTTCTTTTGATAGCTCTTGACCAAGCATATTTTGAGAAAGTATCAATAAACATTTAACATATACTTAAATCCATCGTTTTGATCTGAATAGTTAGACATTATAACTAAATCTGCTGCCCATAAATCGTCAATTCATAATGTTATAATTATTCTCTTTTTAAAACTTTTTTCGTACTGTTGCATGAATTTTCTCTAGCTTCAATTTCTATCTCTTCTTTGTTCTTCAATTCTTTCTTTACTTGTTTTTTATAAAGAATTCTTTATAAATTTACTCTTATTTGTCTTACATTTTGAACATTTTGCTGCAATTCTATACAATCCGTTTTTGAGTTTGAACAATTTTAGAATCTATATTTTTCGTTTTTTTTTCCTACATTTGTGGCAGTGAATCAAATCATCTTCCATTTATATATCAAAGTTTCCATTTTGTTTAATTCGTCTAATATATTCAGATTTTGCTTCGCCTTTATATCCATACGGTACTGTATCGATCTTATTTTCTAGGACAATTCTCTTATCATCTTTAGCGTTCAGTGCCAGCTTGTTTATGGTAACTGTGTTAACAACTCATGTTTGTAGCTTTTGATTACTGTCATCTCCCTAAATTCTTCTTTATCTTCGAACAAAAATTTCTTCAAGTTTTCGATATTTATTGTTTTATTTACAACGCTTCTCTTAATTCCTTTACATCTTACTGGATTTTTGTCTAGATATTTGTACGAGTACATTTTCGATCTTAATCCACAAAATTCTTCTAAAACTTCGCTATTTAACTCATCTTTGAATTTCCCTATTACCTTCTTATTTTTAGTAGTGCAACATTCGTGATCTTTTGGATAATCACTTGTATCAAAGTCATCCATATTTTCTTTAATAATTTTAAAAGGATCTCGTTTCAATTCTAGGAAATAACTGTCTGTATCCATGTAACACAGATTCAAATCTGGGTCAAATTTCTTTAATTTATCGTAGTAAAACTCATACATTAAAATTTTGATAGGTCAAGAACTGAAAATCCTATGTAGATTGGTTCTTTAAATTTAACCTTTTGTTTGTACATGTGACTCGCTATACAGTTGTCGTCAAAGATATTAAAGCATTTGAAATTTGTTTTCTTAGCTTGTTTCATTGAAAATTCTTCATTTCCTAGTTTGATATCGCATCTATTTCGCACATTTTCCATAGATTTTTCCAAAAAACAGAGTTTGTTCATGAACTTATAAAAAATCTTTCTCAAAAACACTTGTAGCTTTGGTTCTCATGTTTGTGTTAAAATCAATGTACTTTCTCATAAAAGGCTTCTGATCGAATGCTATAACTCTATTCACATGTTTCAACCCATCCCTTGTTCGAGGTAAAATTTCAAATTTCTTGAATGAACAACGTATTCAGTTTTATCCAGTAAAGTTGTGCAAAGTTTGTTTTTATAATGTTCGGGAGCAAGAGGTAAATCCTTGTGATGTAAATTTTGTTGGATATCCTAGATCAACTTCGAGAATATAGCCATAATCTTCGTCGCCAGTGAGTTCCAAAATCGTTTCTTGCCACTCTTCTTTTGTATATGTTTTAGGATTCATCCACTTGATATCACTAAACGGCAGTTTTTGCATAAGTCCATAACCATAAAGGTTGTTTGAATCGACATAAAGTAAATAGTTTTCGGGCTTTGTCTTATCGAAATCTTTCAAATATTTGTTATTTGCTTTCACATACCGCTTAATACATTGAGAAATACCTCCACGAATACCTTTTTCAATCATTAAATACATATTAAAATCACTAATCAATTGTAATTCTATTTTCGTTAATTTTAACATAGCGTCCCATGCGAGACTTGGAGCAGTTAGATAATGAGCCGGATCAAGTTTGTAACAATTTTAAGCAAATATTTCTGAAATTTTCAAATATATCAGCAAGCAATAAAACATCTTGGATATTGTACAAATCAGAGTAATTTCCAAGATTTTTCTGTTTTAATTTTGTTCCAAACGCTTAAGTAGTGTTGATAATCTTTCTCAGATATGCTCTCATCTGTCAAAAGTGAATAGAAATCTTGAATTTTCAGCTCTTCTGTGTAATCAAGTTTTTCAATACTATCGATAAATTCATAGGGAAATATTGCCTTTTTCCAGACAATATCATTTGGCAGTCTTGTTAAATTTTCATTCAATATTCTTCCATCCTGTATAAAATGATTTGTATGCTTGAAATTATCTTTTTTGAGGTTTTTAGATAACTTTTCAATAGACGATGCCATAAATCTGAACGTATCTACGAAAGAAAACTTGATGAACTTTCTTGGTTTATCATCTTCAAACTCATACCCATATCCTGAATTTACTGAATAATTTATATATTTTTTATCTGTGTTTGCGATCAAATCAACATTTCCATATTGTTTAGCCAATTCTTTTATGTACAAATGAGTATCGTAATTTGACATATTGTGACAGAAAACTGGAATATTTTGTGGAAATTTCAAATTCAGATTACAACATGAATGAGCTGCGCCTCGAAATTCACCTGTTAAATGACAATGATCTCGTACTTTTAATATTTTTTCACCATCAAAACCTTCTGTTTCACAGATATGACAAACGTTTGAATTTTGATATGAAATTTCTTCATCTTCAGTTAATTTCATAGGCTTCATGTTCCTTGAATTATATTTTTTAGCTATATATTTCGATAATTTATTGAGCTCTTCAAACAATTTCGTAGGAACATTAGGTAAATCGTCTTCATTTTTGGGCTCCGATAACATATCGGTTTATACATGCGATTGGTCACATTCGACACGAAAATATAGAGTAAAACCATAAGGAATGTGCTTGTGAATCTTGGTTGTAGTCGATCTTTGTGGATTGTTCATGCATGTCGGAATTTTTTCTAATATGCTCTCAAAATCCATATAAATAACGTACGGATGGCTAAACTTCTTTTGATAATTAGTAAATTTAGTTGTTTGACCTGAAAAACGGCATAATTGGCTTACAAACTTCATGTTGCTTGCAAATTTCTAAATGATCTGTTAAATCTCCAGATTTGTAGAAAATGGCTTAAACATCTTCTACAAAGAAAATTTTTTATGTCCGTGTTTGGATGTTTGAGAACTCACTAATCTACTTAAATCTGTTATCAAAACATAATGGGATTTGTCTTCTTGTTTTACATACAGTAGATCAATATTTAATTCTGCATCATATTTTTTCAGAAATTTGTAACGGAACAACCTTAATACTTCATCAAAACTGTAGACATTGATAGACATTTTTGGATATTTGTACTTGGAATTGTAACTTCGTTTTTCAAATGATTGTATATCTTTTAAGGACATTGGATACTCGAAACCTGAAAATATCTCGTCATTTACAAATTTTTCGTATTGTTTTGCTCTGTCAACATGTGTCTCGGGTTTTTCAATAGCACATCGGATAGAATAAATAAAGCAATAATCATCTTTATTTTTGATATTTATACAAGCTTTTTTTATCTTTGATTTTCTTTGGCAAATCGATATATGATCCAGCATTCATCATTTCGTGTTTGTTAAGGCTCAAAACTAGTTTTGTTTGCAGCTTTTAAATGTTCATCCTGAACCCCTATTTTGGGATGATTTGTCTGTTCTCGATGTGATAATTTATTAAATTGTTTAGTAATAAAGTCGTTTACATCAAAGATCTCGTCTGCTTTTATAGTAAAGTACATTGGGCAAGTTTGTGGTTCACCATTTACTAAAGTTCGTTCGTATTCACATTCCAAAGAGAGATATCCTTTACTATTTTTCAGAATGTCTTGAAATTTTTCTATTAAACTTTTAATTTCTGGGCGCATAATTGAAAGATATTTGTAAATTGACATAAAATTATCGCTCAAATTCGTTAAAATGTATTGCTTGGAAAAGACCTTGCATAGAGGATAAAACTTCAACACTATGATATTTTCAGGTTTTTCGTTAAGAGTTTTATAATGTTTTTTAATGATTTCAGACTTGGTTTTATCGTTAGTACCGATAGCCAACTTTTCAGCTATTGAATGAATTTTTTCATCATTAAATAGGTCGAGATTTTTCTATTCAACTTTGAAATTTCTCTTTAATTTCTCGTAATTTCTCAATATTATTCATGTTTTCTCTAGCCCATTGTCTTAAAATAATTTAGTTCATTATTGTAAATTTGCTTGTTTTTTTCATGACTTTTAGAATTATAATGGCGATCATAGTTTTTTTTCTTAAAATTTCTCTTTTGCAGAAACGGACATGATATTTTATCGCGCTCCATTTATATTTGTAAAATTTGAGTGTGTCAAGTTTCACTATTTAGTAAAATATCTTTTTATTAAGGGAAAGTTATCAACTTTTAAGCTTAAATTTGGCAATAATTTTTCAGATAATTCAGTAGATTTTCAGAATTTTTCAAAAAAACTCTAATACTAGTGTGAGTAGGGACCTTAAAAAAAAAAAAAAAAAAAAAAAAAAAAAAACCTTGATTTTTAACCCTAAAAAAACTGTGATTTTGACTCCACATTGATTGATTTAACATTAAAACAGCTAAAGAAAGTAGAAGCTCTGATTCGGTAATTTTTCATTCGTGAGTTTACAGATTCGTTTATGGTTACGTTGAACAAGATTTTACATTGCTTTTCGGTTGGCTCCGAAAGTGGTCTAGAATCGGCAGGTTTATATCTACTCAAGTAATAATATTCTACTTCTAAATGTATACAATACAGTTCACCTCACAGCATGTTACAATCTGAGAGGAGGAGTGTATACTGTGCATCATTAGACCAAGTCTTCGAGATCATTTGGATTGTTGAAACTTTTGTTACTTCTTTTACAGACTGTCACTGAGTATTATAACTACAAGTAATACTATTATACATCTAAATATATACAAGACAGAAAGTTAACAATACACTATGTTACAATAATCAGAAGAAAGATTGTATACTGTAACGCCTGTGTTCTGTTCTAACGAGAGCTCATCAAGTACATCACTAGACCAAGTCCTCAAGGACATCCGGATTTGTTGAAACTTTTGTTACTTCTTTTACAGGATTCCACTGAATTGTATAACTATAAGTTAATACTATACTACATCCAAATACACACAAGGCAGGAATTTCACTACAATGCAAAAGAGAAATTCTACGTACCTACTTAGTGATAGGGTTCATTGATGCTCAGAAAAATCGGTAATTAATCATCATACAGTCTCATTTTCTTTAATGTAGATAATCTGGTATGGAAAGAAAGTTTATTAATTAAAAATATAAAGTATAAAAATTCTATATTTTTTTATATATTGAGGATTTTTCTGGTTTTATGTTAATATGACACGCTAAACTTGTATAAGGTTTTTCAGTTTTTTTTAAAAATAACATTTGGTTCCTTGATTTTATAGTTCATATCATAGTTACCGATAAGATAAAATTTAAAATGTTAGTTGACATACACATTCATGAACTCGATGATCCTTATGTATAAATGCTATTTAATACAGCATCACGAGTAGATTATAAATACTCATAAGATAAATACGTCCTATTTGGGAGAGATAAAAATACATGAAAAAATACTTAATTTGACTTTTGTATATATCATATTTATACAAAAATTACAATTAATATACAAGGTTACAACCCATACGAAATTTTGCTATTGAGCAGGGAAAAGCAAATTTGTTACGAATTGTACCACATAATATTGAATTTCCGGACTAAAATAGGTTATTTACAGTGTGTGGGAAAATATTATAGCAGGGTATGGCTTGCAAAATTATGTAGTTACGACTAGGAACATAACATTTAATATCTTTTATGTGTTTGAACTTGTTAATAATTAACATATATTCGTATTCTTAATATATTAAAATATAACTTTCTTTATTTTCTAGGGTGTTTGCAACCACATTTTCTTCGAGAAATTTATATAAAATTTAACTATATCCTTTAATTGAATCTTTAAATAATAATACAGTAACACAGTAAAAATTTATTTTACTGGTTTATTTTATCACAAAACAATCGTATGTGCCATTTTCACTAGAAATGCACACATTTTAATACAACTATTAACACACGTTAAATATACTTTATATGACATAATACTCAGAGTTCTGTACATCATAAAAATTTTGAAAACGAAACTTGTAACTTGTTGGAAACAATACAAGTTGAAATTGTTTTGTTATTTCAATATTGAGGTTAAAATGGATAGTCATGATATATATATATATATATATATGTGTATATATATATGTATGTATATAATATGTATATATATATACATTATAAAATTATAGATATGCTTTAAAATTTATTCACCTTTAAAGGTTTTATTTTAAATTGAATAAAAATCTTGGAAACAGTATTAAATTTTAATCACTTTAAGGATGACAAGGAGAGACAACCAGATTATTCCTCCTAATTGTATTGCTTTCGTTATAGAAAGGATTATGACCTTGGTTGTATTGGTCTAATTCTCTGAGTTTGAGTTGTTTTTATAACTTCGTCCAATTCTGCTAAATGTTGCTAAATATTGCACCATCAATTCAAATTCGATGAACTCACTTTCCACAAAATTTATAAATTTTGACAAAATGCGTAATCGTGCAATAATAGCGTTATATTTTACCGTACTAATTACCCTCAATACCTACAGGGTGTTTATGCAATAGTTTTTCAAAACCAAATATGAAGGAATATGTTATTCATTTGCTGTCATTTATTATTATATTGTAGTTATAATAGCGATAACCAGAGAACAGTGAAAACGGTCCTTAACAGTTCATGAAATAAAGTTGACGTAATAATGACGTTTAATATAATATTTTATCAGCAGTTGTGGTATTTGATAAAATGTTTTGTAAAAAAGAAAGGAATAAAAACCTAACACTTGTTCAATGAAAAAATTATAAATCCTCGCCCCCCAAAACTGTAAACGTCTATTTATTAATATTTTCATAATACAACATAAATTACAAATATGTAGTTTTGTTACGTTTAATGTAAACAATTGCAATCATTACCTCACTTTTTCCCTGGGAAAACCTCAATTATTAATGTATAAATAATTTTGGATAACGCTATACTTAACACTCTCATAGTAAACAAATAAGATAACATCTAATTTAAAAAATAAAGCGATATAACAATCATAGTTAGTAGGTTTATCCCTCCGAGTGCCACATACGCACTCCCTTAGGCTACGGCCACAACTCACCGTTTTGTCGCTGCGTCAGAATCGCATGCGACGATGACGTTGCGTCAGAATCGCAGACATGGGCCACACTCGCCGTCAAAAACGCAGATCTCAGTGGCAAAGATGTCTTCTCATAAGCAGACTTATTACTAGTGTTAGCTGTTAGATCTTATTTGAAAAAAGAAAAGAAAGAGAAGATTTGGTTATTCATCCAATGAACACAGTGCGTTTTGAGCCAAGGCCATTTTTATACATTAATGAGTTTTTTGCGTAATGATAATGAAAAGTTCTTCTCTTATTTTCGAATGAGTGCCACATCGTTTGATGAACTATTAGCTCTAGTGAGAGATGATCTGTCAAAACAAGACAATACCAGACTACGTCTGAGTATACCAGCAAAGGAACGCTTAGCTGTAACTTTGAGGTACGTAACAAAATGTGACAATTACTCTGATATTATAATAACATTTGACAAAATATATTAAATGCTTCAACGTTATCAATTATTCCACGTTTCCTACTTTATATTGAAATGGAAAAGGAAAATTTAAGGAGGCGAAGTTCAGTCGTCTCTACCACTTAACCTCAGAACAAATTTCATGTTATTATAATTTTAAATCCATTACTTTAAATAGTTATTTGTAATAGATTATAATTGTATTTGTTGTTGTAGGTAAATGAGATAGCAAAATATCCAAATCAAACAAGTAATATTTGTAATGCAAGAGGTTATGTAATCTTACATTTAAATAATGCAGTAAAAATAATTAACACTTTTGCAATGAAGGTGTCCAGTCCCAATTACAATTCTTCAAAAACACTAAACACATCCGAATTATTGTTTACTAAGCGATTCAGAGGGTGTAAGGGGACTGAATGTTAGCCTGGGGCTCTCTTGGAGAAGCATCCGTCCAATTAGGGTAGTTATATTGGGGATGATTAGGGACGTTTGGTAGCTGCTGCCACTGGTGACTTGAGTGGGCAAAAAATGCAGGAGGAGGGTTATAGCGTTCTACTGCCAAGCATAACTTCCGTAAATTTCATCCGAACCCACAATTTTTTTGTCAACAGGAAGGTTTTTTTTAACATAGGCAAAAAGGATAGTAGAAAGTGCTTATCAGCTTCTTCTTCTTCATCCGTTGGCTTGCTTGCATTTGTCAAATGTTTAATTACGGCCATTTCAAAGGGAGTCTGTCGATATTTTTTGTTGATTACGGTTAGGCGCTGCTTGGTTGGGCGCTACTTGGTTAGGTGTTGCTGGTTCTGAAGCAACTACCTCAGTCAAATCTTCGTTGTTTTCTTCAGTAGCCCGCATTTTCGTTTCCAATGTCGGGTTGCTCATCAGGAACATTGGTGGTTGTCCTGCAAGAAAATAGCTCTTCACCATTGAGTTCAGGATAAAAGTTAAAAACTCTCAAATTTTTTACCTACAACAAGTTAAACCTGTTAAAAAAAAACAAGTTGAAAAAGGTTAGGTTAGGTTAGGTTTAGGTTAACAGATTTTGCTAATAATTTTTCTTATTAATTCTTACCTCCTGTCAGTGTTGTTCGCAGTGAGGAACAGCAGTTTGATCGAAGTACACATACTTTTTCTTCTTCTTTTGGCTTACTGCCACTAGGTAATTTCAAGTTTTTCATCTCCCTCGCAAAACAATCTCGTAGTGATCTCCATTTTTTTTGCAATTCCTTTACTGTAATAAAGACAGTTTAATGCAATTATATACTTTATCAAGGATACATGTTAGTAATGTAAATTACATTAACCAACCAGAAAAGTCCAAAAAGTTAGATTTGTTTCGTTTCAGGTGGGGGGGGGGGTTGGGTTTTATGTTCAAGTCCCCAATAATAAACTTGAACAACTAACACAGTGTCCTTATTACTGTGAGATAAAATATATATATCTACAGATTTTGTTATTTGTTTCAGGTTTATTGCTACAGGAAACACGTTCAGATCTCTCGCGTTTGAATACCGAATTGTTAGATCGACTATAAGTAAAACTCATCAGAGAAAACTTGCACGGTTTTATGGGCTACTATGAAAGAAAAGTTTATGAAACTTGCCAAATACCGAAGAATGGGAAGAAATTGCCAATGGCTTCAATACTCGTGCAAATTTTCCAAACTGCATAGGAGCCTTGGACGGAAAAACATATCCGAAATAGTGAATCCTCAAGGAAGTGGCTCGGAGTATTTCAACTACAAACAATTTTTTTCTGTTGTGTTGCTTGCTTTGGTTGATTCAAACTATTGTTTTACTGCAATTTGATATTGGTAGTTACGGAAAAAAATAGTGATTCCTAAATATTTTTAGACAGTCTGCCTTGCACAATCTGCTAGTTAAGGGAAAACTTAGTATACCAAATGAATCAAAGATTGCCTGATTCTGAAGATGACACCCCAATGCCTTTCGTCATTGTAGCAGATGAAGCTTTCTCAATGACTCAACATGTTCTTAGGCCCATATGCTAAAAGAAATGTAACCACACAAAAAATATTGTTTAAACTATCGGCTTTCACGAGCTCGTCGATTTGTTGAATGCACTTTCGGTTTAACTTGCTAACAAATGGCGAGTTTTTTCATGGTGCTATTTTGTTTGGACTCAGAATTTGTTGTAGAGGTTGTTCAAGCCGCATGTGTTTTACACAACTTTTGTACGTGTAAGAGACGGTTTTTCAGTTTGAAGACACCCTGTCTTGTCCTTTTAGAAGACATACCCGAGTTGCTTTCGAATGTGCAGTATATTATACTGTTCACCTGGATCATATGTTTTATACATCTTATTATTCATATTGTTTAGTTTCAGCTTTATTTTTTTTATTTTATTCCTGAATGATTATTAAATTAGAATTATTTTTATTGAACTGTAGTAAGTTTTTAATTTTTTAATATATTTTAAGTTATGACTTATATATATTTTATTAAAACTTAAAATCCAAAGGGTTTTATAAATATTTAAAATACATTAATAATTCCATAAGCTTCTTTATGTAGAAAATAACAATATTATTGATTACAATAACTGCAAGAGTCTCTAGTTGGTCTTTCTAATTTCTTACAAATACAAAAGGATTAGCATCGAAGAACCGGGCACAATTAATATACAGAATGTAAATTTAGGTAGTGGGACTGTTACCTTACAATAGCCTTGGAATACAATTGTTATGAAGTTGTGAAAATCGTAGTGTTTTCATTATTGAAGGATGTTTTTATTTGGTTTTAAAGCTCGAAAGCTCGAAGCTCTATTATCTCAGACTCGAGACAGTTAAGAGACACCTAATAACCAACCATGCTCAGGACTCTTTTTATAATAGTTGCTATAAAAAAAGCTTTTTATAATGTACAGTTCTAGTAGTTAAGAGGATCTGCAATGTTTCATATTAAGCCTATGTTTTTATACCTTCCACAGTATATTTTACTAAAATTTTGCATGATTAAAAATAGGATGTATAATACTGTAACAAAGGGTGCAGTTGTTCTATTATCCAAAAAAATAGATTCTGAACATGTGTATACATCAACACAAGCGGCTTTGTAGTAATTAGGTTTTTATACTATGGAAGAGTTTTCTTATCAACAATTTCACTCCAAAGAACTTCAATTAAAGTAGAATATACCTTTCTGTAAAGTAAATTTCCTTGCTTCTCATAACATCGAATTGTGTTCATAAATTTAATTAATAGCTAGAAGAAAGGGATAGGTGTTTTTATAACGCCCAAGAAACAGTATTTTATTCATAATAAAAACGCTACAAATGCATCAAACAAATGCATACATTACAATAAAGTGTGTGATTTATTGGACTTTTATCACAAGCCCCCTAGGATAGGTCAATTAATCTACGACATATTCGTCTGGCGTTGTTAAAACACAAACCCAATTCAACAAAAGCAGATAAATTAATAATGGTTTTTTCAATAAACATGCAAATTTGGTCCGATGAGGAAAAACACATTTTTGAGGAAAAAACAAGGAGCAGTCATTCTTGGTGAAAGGGTTTGTTACGGGGAAATTCGAAATTGAGTAGCCTTTGTCAGTATCAAACACAAATTAAATGTAGCATTTTCAGTTTATAGAAGTTCTTGCTGCTGATTATGAATTGCAATCTGCTACTTCGTTAGGCTTTTAAATGATCACATTTAATTTGATAAATTATATTATAAGAACAAAATTTGATGGTTTGTTTTTATTATTTCAGTATGTTTGATCTAGTTGTACCACTGAGACGGTAAACAAAACTGGTAAACTTACCATTTTATTAACATTGTGTTACAACTCTGGAACAAATGTTTACTAGGAAGTATCAACAAGGAGTTTCTCCAAATATATCGGAAATTAAAAATACTTTTTTAAGTTTTTCACGGGAAGGTGAGTTTACAAAGTCATGGCAAATACACTGTAGTTTGTTATATTTATAAAAATGTTATATGAATCTGTAGTTTCAGTTTACGTATGCCTTTTAGCTCTGCGATGCTTTAAAAGTAAAAGTACTTAAACAGAATATTTCCTCAATCTTTAACCATATTAAAAATAATAATTTTTTCAATATAAGAAAAATAATTTGCCTTTAAACTAAGTTGCAATACATTAGGAATTTTATTTTAAAATAGTGAAGAAGCGGAATATTTTGCATGTAAACTCTTTCTCGATTTCTAAAGGAGGTTTCTGTTTTCACTAAAGTGTTACTATTGCTAGACGACAATTTCTGTTTTTACTTATTCTACTAAATTTTTTCCGTTATGCGTCTACAACATAGATATAAAATACAAAATTATTTTATCACACGTTAAATAGAATGTAATATGAATAGTATCACCTTTATGAAGAAAGCCAATACTCTTGGCCGATGAATGATTTGGTTAAACAGATCTCTTCCCTCATTTTCGTTAGTGCCACATGAAATTATATCTCTGACGTATGAAAGTACCACACAGGCACAAGAAATGAAATGACCACTACAAGATACAGACTGAGAGTAGCAGCGCTATCTGTTGTGTAGGTTCCTCACTTATCGCAAAGCAGATTGAAGGGAGTTTTATCGCTAAAACAAGATAACGATAGTCCCTGGTAACAAAGTTGGGGTAATATCAGTTCCTCCTCCAATCGCAAATTTAGTGCTTCATACTTGTTTAAAAGACACAATACCATGAGACAGTTTAATGGTATTTTATGTTTTAGTAATAAACTATATTTATCGACCCGAACAATTTAGATAGATTAAACTCTAGTAATTTTTTAGTGAACATTATTTTTGTTTCAATTAAATATTTAATATTCCTGGTACGTAGTTGGAATTTTCTAACTCGTTCTTATTTAGTCTTCAAGTTAAACCTAGGCCTGTAATCTACTATCGTCTTCTTTGATAACTGATATTAGTACATTATCAATAGTACACAATGATTTTGAAAAAAATTGAAGTGAAAGATATATACAAATGTTTTAACAGAACGCTGTCCATACTTTTCCCCTTAAAATGTATTGCGTAGCTAGTAAATAGCTCCGTAATAAAGCACCGTATTATTTATAACGTGTTGTTTTGAGAGTTAACGGTTGCATAGTTTAAAGTGTGACCTGTGCCTCACGCGAAGTTGCAAACAAGTGAACCACATTAAGACTGGTTATGACAGACAGTTGCTACAATGTGCTTATCTGAGCTATGTGACCCACTGATACGCCATTTTGGTAACTTGATAAATTATTGTTTTGTTTCTTGCTGTAACCACTGAAGTGTAATTTTATTTGAGTAATGCAAATTATTCGCTTACAGCAAAATAAGAAGTTTTATAATTAACTTGGTAATATTAAGTCGTTTTTATAATTAAAAATAAAAATAAGCAAGTAAAAAATACTATTGTGTTATTTAAAACGTTCCAAATATTCGCAATATTTTGATTTGTAAAAATTCAATGAAAAAGTTCACACGAAAAATCGATAAAGTGACAAAAAGGTTTTATTGATTCAAAGACATATAATATTTCCCAAAAGTTTTCAATATCCTAGAAAAATATAGGTATTTTACTGTTTTAAATTAGTTAAACCAAACAAATTTATATTGTCCCGCTGAGAGTTAGTGAAAGCTTATCACTCCATACGTGATCTCGAAAGGAACTGACCTATAGACATAAAATTTTGCATGAAGTTTTCTATATAAGAAATATCGAATTTGATGACGGTTTTATGTCACGTCATAAGATGAACCTGAAAAAGTACAGAACATTTTAAAGTTGTACTGTTAGGTAAACTTAATGAAAATAAGAAGTTCTCAGTATATATAATTTTAATAAAATACTGAGAAAATTGGATATGACATTTCAACATGTGCCATGGTAACACATATAGCGAAATGAAATTTAAACTTCACCTAAGCTAATCTGTACAAAAAAGCAACATTTTACATATTTCTGAATTTATTAAAATACTCAGAAATAGAAAATACAGTTATGAATCATACGAGGAATCTAAAATATTTAAAAAATAATGGTATATTTTTCTTTTTATATTAGTGGGTTTAAAAAGAAATACTGGAATTTTTAAAAATTACATAATCAAATATAAATGTTAATTGAGCTGATTCGAAGCGAATTATAAAAAACCATTTTTTTATCTAATACACGATTTTGAAATTAATTCAAGTCCTATAATATTTTACATGATATAAAATAGGCATAAATTTTTATTATATCTCATGTTTTCTAAAATTATAAAATAGTTTTCTTCCCTGGAATAAAATAACGGCTTATTTATAGTTAAGCAATGAAACTGTGTGTAATTATAACACTCATTCACAAAACATACGAACCTATATTTTACATATTTAATGTTTTTGATTTTAAGTATACAACAGTAAATTCAAATTCAGCATTATTTGTTGTTATTTCAATTCAGCAACAGCATGCATTGTGTTCTTTGTTTGAAGTTTTATTTGTAAGGAAAAAAGGATTTTGATGAAAACAGGAATTCTCAGGAATTTAGCCAGTGATAAAAACATCAGGAACAGCTACATAGTTCAACTTTAGAACTGCCTTCCAAACAGATAATACTCTTAGACAAGTATTTAAAAACAAAACTAAAGTTGGCATTCAGGATCCCAAAAGTTGTGTTTACAATAAAAGATATAGTAGGATTCACGCATTATACCGTTAAGCATAACGAAAAATGAGCATCTAATAAAACTCGAGAAACGGGCTAATATAAAAAGTAATAACACATCATACATCTGAAACCTCACTTCTTTAAAAATAAATCATTTGAGGCTTCTTACTTTAAATTGGCAACCATATTATGAGTAGGCTAAGCCATCAGTCGAAGTTAGGCCGCATTGGCTGCCAATTCTGAACAATGAATTAACAAGAAAACCTAAACTATCAAATAGGTTAACAAATTAGTAAAATACCAAAGAGAAACATCTGTATGATTTTAAGAAATTCACAAACAATGAAACAATAGTGAGAAATGTATACTTCCATTTTTACCCTTTAAATATTTGCCTAAGGACAGTCCTACGTGAGAGGTTTGGCTATTGCAGACCTGTTGTGATCTTTACATTCTGTAGCTCAGTGACCTATGAGTCTCATAGCGCTATGGTATGGATTTGTAATATTTTAAAACCTTGAATTTTAGTTAGGGGTGTTTTAGGTTTGGTTACCCACCTGAAGAAGAGAATCAAATATCATTTCTCGAAAATAAATGGTACTGATTAGTTTGTATTACTAAATTATCGGGTTCCGATTAAAAGTTAATGTGCAACATTAATAATTATCATTAAAAGATTATAACAACTATGTGATGGTAGTTGAATTGAAAGCCACTACAATTCTATTTAATTCAGTAAGAATGTAAAATTTAATGAAAAATGTTTTTTTTCGCGTAACGATCCTTATATTTATAAACAAAACCCCTTATTCTTTATACTGAGGTCTAAAAATATCATGATTTATTTAAAAGAATATATGCACAATGATATCTCAATAATAAGAATACATATAATAAATAGCACTAATTTATATGATAGATTATTGCAATTTAAGTTAACAGAGGTAAGCTACCATATCTTTAAGTTCGTTTAACTCTAAAATGAAATCAGTCCAACACTAAAGCTGGTGAAACATATCAGCTGGACACCAGTTGACTCAATTAAGCACACTCCTATAGCTAGCTATCTGTAATAATTACAATGATAATCATGTCGTACGTAGCTACACCTAACCTGTGGTGCACATGTTTGTAATATTATACTACTTTACACCATCCGCGTGGACAAACTGCTCCACTATTAATCTATGCCAATCAGTCCAACACTACACTGGTTGGACAATATTCAGCTGGTCACGTGTACTCCAATTAAGCACACTCTACTAGCTTATTGTAAATAATTACAATGATAAATCTGTCGTAGCTAACACCTGACCGTGGTGCACAATGTTTGTAATCTTACTTTTATACACATCGCGTAGACAAACTGCTTACTATTTAATCTATGCAAGCAGACACGCTAATCAGAACCAAATGACAGTATATCGCTTGTTTGCATTGTTTTAAAATGGAGTTTCTGAAATTAATATATTGAATGAAATGTTATCCAAACGAAGTATCTGCATGTTTATTAGAAAAATAAGGTGGCTATTAATGTGTTTACATACTTTTAGTAGCTAGAACAAACGACCCACAGTAA
>NW_025777712.1:0-92082 GCF_021130785.1 Homalodisca vitripennis | reverse complement strand
AAGTTGTATTAGTTTATTCCTTTATATTGACCATCGTTTTGTTATTAATACTGTATATATCAGAAGACATCGTTTACTCGTAGTACACGTTAATTTGCAATTGGATGGTTTATTGTTTTATTAACATTGTTATATAGTTAAAGATTAAACCATTTTAGTTCACGTATCTAAGTATATCATTTTTTATAGTTGTACCAAATTAAGTTAAATAAGATGCGAAGAAAAAATATTTTATTACCTTAAATAGTGGCTCCTGTAGGCATATAATCCCAAACAGTTAAACATAAAATCTTCTGCCTACACAGACAATTACTAACTTACATAATAATGGACCCTTATGCCGCTAACGAGATTACGTTTGTAAATATATCACTCAACACAGGAATTCGACTGCAGGGCCTAAAAAATTTGTCTGAGGTTTACATTCAAACTTCCAATTGCTATTCATCGCGTATATCTCGCTGCGAAAACAATATTAACTTTATTTCAAATAAGTGATCCCGAACGACAGGAGGTAACATGTTTAATTACTTAGCAGTTTATAAGGACCTCGGAAACGACTCAAAATTCTTAAATTTATTCTTAAACCCTAGTTAGTTTTATTCCCCTTTATATAATAAAAACCGGTTAACCGTTAAAATATAAAGTTTTAAAATTTGGTGTTTAGTTAATAAAAAAGCCCTAGTTAATATTGCTTTGTTTTCTCGGAACAAGGTACATACAAACTTCTGAGAAGTCTACTTCTGTCAAAAGTCCAAATAAAAGCTATGCTGTTTTAATTAAACTATATAAAAGTTTATATTAGTAACATTCCTTTGATGTCTGCCATACAGTACTCATCATTGCATACTTCAATATTTACCTTAAAGTGTACAGTTAAAAGTAGACTTTTAATAAAACTCTTTAGTTTATTTATCTAAATATTTGTCCTTACTTGTGCTCAACAGTGGTCGCAAAAAGGTTCATGAAATAAGACAGTGTTGTTATTATATTCAAGTTTACCTCTATGCTTTCCCACGACTAAATGTTAAGGTAATTTATGAATTGTGCTACTAATTAAAAACAATGTTTATCACAGAACAACTGACTAAAGTTAAAAAGGGCTCTTATACAATATTATATTAATTGTCTTTTTCTCTTTACCTGGATTTTTTCCTGTGGCATTCTTTACGATATTTTAATCCGTTGTTCTTCTAGTCGGGAGCAAAAACGGATCCAATAAAGCAAAGACCTACTTATAATCGTTACAGACATTCTTAACTTAGAAATGGCGTAAAACTAATCCTGACTGTTATTTTTTGTATATAATTTTGTTTCATTTCTTTTTCGCAGTCGGAAAACACTATTTAGCAGATATAAGTTTAGATTCTCGAAACATCCATTCAAGTGCTGCCAGTGTGAGTACGTAACGGATCCCTTGTCAACCCCTCGTCAAAAGAAACCCGTGAGTCGGACAGTGGGTCCCCCAGGCCGGGACCGTGGGACCCACTGTCGACGCACCTTAAGAGATGTAGGTACAAAATGCTTCCCCGGCAGTTTTAATGACTGGGACCTGACTCTACAGGTCCGTTTACCCTGATGTTAGGGAGTTAGGGATGTCCTTTAGACGGTTTGTCGTTTTCCTGAGAATTTGCGCAAATTTACCTCACTTTAATAGATTACTTAACAATAATTCACTGATGGTGTGAAACAAAACAGTACTTAATGAAATAATAAAAAAATGTCTGATAAGTTGAACATCACAAGTAATGTTTCTAAGATAGGATTTATTTCTCTCTCTTCTTACGTTCCACCCTTCCACAGATTCGTACCGAAAATAAACACTAAGCCCAAACGGATTTTAGGAAACATTTAAAAAGTCCATTGAACTACTTTTGCATTTTAATTTAGTTGCTTCAAATGTTTTTGTGTACGTTTAGAGATATTAAACAAAAATTTGTTTAAAAGGTAAGAATCAAGAATTAATGAGAGCTCATATATTTGAAAATTAGGTAAAAGGTTAAAATTATACTTGTTGTTAAGATGTGAGTAATAAAATTTTTCCCTCCCCAGTATTGAACAAGTTTTTTTTTCTTTATTATTCCTTATAGAAATCATTTCCGTTATCCAGAATTGGGTAATTGATTGGGATTAGACCGTCATCTTAGAGGTCCGGCGATCTTACTATTCCATATAACAAAACTCGATTAAATCTCGTTTTTATGCATTGGTAAAAAGATTCGATTATGTTATTGAACGTTCGTTTATAGAAATGTCATAATACAACATGAAAATTTTTATTTTATATTGCTACTTAAAAAAAAAAACATACTAGGACCCTCGTAATAACAACGTTCTGATACCTATAGTGGCTACTCCTTGATGGCACTTTAACATTTAAAACACCTCTAGAAACATCATTTCATAAGATTCATAACTTTTCTCAAATGTTTTAAGAATCTATTTTGTTTATTGTACATTTATCTATTTTTTACTACAACACACGATGTATTTCGTATATATACACACCGATAACAATGGGTTCATTCCATCTCAATATTCCACATTGTAAACAATCATTCTCAACCGTGGCTACGGTATTGTGTAAAACATTCGGTTGCTCCACCGTGCTTTTGAGGATCGTTGTTTTAAGATTTCTTAGTGAACTCCAATTTTGCACCTGGTTGAAACAATGAGAACAACGTTTTAGTTAGACTACACTGGACCAGTGTAAGCTCTCCTTTTATTAACCTGGGGTTGTCTCTGATGTCGAAACGATGTAAGGGATGTTCGTTTGAAAAACATCTTCTTCAACCCAGATCTTTTATCATGGATGCTCTTGCAGAAAAACGTGGAACTCCAGAAGTCCAGGGGTTAGTCTGTACAAATTGTCTCGGAAACTTAAGACGCTGCACTAACGTTGTAGGTTACACCCAGCAGGGATCATTCTGGCTGGTTTATAACCTGCCAGTTGGAACCTACCATTGGGCAAGCAAAAATCCGATGTTGGTCACTTAAATCTGGGCACCCTTATGGATGTCCAGTGAGGCGGCAACCTCCTCACTAACCGGGACCGTAAATGTCGAGATTCTGGGGTACCAAGGATAGTTTTCGTTAGGTCTAGTCTACTGCGGGAGAGGGATGACTGTTTGGAGTTGGTGGGATTTCGTTCCCTAATTGTCAAAGGTTCTAGCTCTACCCTCAGCATAAGGGTGGTGCATCTCCAGCCTCCTTTGACCTGGAGAGGCTGGTTCAGGGCCCTGGGCCTTCCCTTTCTTTCGAGGGACATGAATTCAGATTAGTGCCCTAAAATTCTTCCTCATGGAATCTCGATAAGAGGTGGCTCCTACCACACTAACCTTACGCTTTCAGGTGAGCATCGCTATATAAGTTTTCTTAATAGACTAGGTTGCATATTTATTTAAAGCTGCTCTTTCCTAAGAAGTGAACATAAAAAAAAGAGAAAAAAGTCGAAGCTTAGTGCAATTCATAGACTCAATATGTGTCATATGATGTTTTATATAATCAGATTCTATCTACGTCCTCACAGACCGGCATACTGGCCCCTTTTTAACATATTTTGTGAATACAAGTAGTTTTAAAAATAATTCGATTCTTGTAATTGGAACTAGTTTTAAAAAGTTTAGAAAAAACTGTTTTTGAATAATATAAAGACAAATGTTGTTTATACAATTTATACCCGGTTCTTACCCCACCGTAACACGGTTACCAATTTATTGTCAGTTTTAGATTATTTTCGCGAAGCAATAAAATGGTATTGTTTTTCCTTCCCCTCCGCCCAGGATTGACGAAACTGGGGGACCTTGCTGCGTGTTAGGCATGACGTGATAACCGGCTACAACCACGGAAACCCACGTACCTTAGATGGCAAATAAAGGAGTATAATAAATTTGAACCAAAAACCCTAAATAATCTAGAAACGAATATACATTAGTTAATTATTAGGTATATGTTAGAGCTTGTGTAATAAACTTATATCTTTAAAATGGGGTTTTTTTTTAAAATTTCATAATCATGAATTTTATTGTATTTTTATAACAATGATAAACATATTTTATATTAAAACTAATGTAATAAGTACTACATATGTTGTTAACGGATCCGTAAATTGATATTGAGTTTTTTGGAGTTAAAAATAAGGTTTAACCATTGGTATAGTGCAAACTTTTATTTTTGCAGCCAAATAAAAGGGATATGGTTCCGGCCACCGTGCTAGTATAACAACCTCATCTTGTTACAAGAGAAAAAAATATATGGGGACAATACCCGTTTATAATTTCGTGTAATTCTCGTGATCAAATATACTAATTGAAAATATATAACAGCATTTCAATATTTAATCTTATTCTTCACTTTGAAAATTTGTATATGCAATATGTTTTCATCTTAATCTTGATAAACAGAATAAATTTGTTTTTGGTTAACAAGATTTAAAGATCATTGGGGTTTTGGATTCTGTGATAGAGAATTTAAAACTTAAAAATAAATATTTCTCAAGAAAGGAATTCTTTAATAATTTCGGCAGAATTCTTAACTGAAAATAATTGGGTGCACCTAAGGCATTAACGAGCATTTGTATACATTAAAATTTTAGACACAGAAAGCCATAACTTTCAAATTTTTATTTTCCCATATCTATTATTAGCCCTTAACTGCGGATTTGCCAATAAACAATAACAACCTACCTTCGTCTGACATTTCGCACTGTTAGTCATATACTATCATAGTTTCCCAATTTTAAATATTCATCTTCTGGTGTCCGGTGTCAACAGAAATTAAAATAAAGGTTTATCCCATCTGCATCGTACATAGCTTAAAATTTACGAAGTTAGCATCCAGTAAAATAACGAATACATAAATACTAAACGAAGAAACACAAACATGAGTTGCCCTTGGCTTCCACTGGCTGTGATTGATACATGTTTAATATTCGTGTGTGATAGGTCTGTTTAAATGTCCCGTGTCTTATGAAATAGGGAATGTTAAAAAATGAGGGGTTGCCAAATTCCAGTCGCACCCCCTTGACCCGTGTCCGTGCACTGAAATAAGTACCCCATTGGAGGGGGCGAGGGGGTGTCAGTCAACATAACACTAAAGAGCCCAGATGGGTGCATTATTTTCCCTAAAGCGCGTGCCTGTATCCTATAATCAGGACAATAATTTAGGGTGTCTAGATAAGACAGGAGTAGACAGGTGAAGATTAACGGCAAAATTAACACAATTCATTAAATTTTGGTTAACGTATATGTTAATAACTTCATCTGAATTGAAATCTAAATTATTATAACGCAATAAGTATTAACCTCTACTAATAATTTACGTTTCGTTTAAAAGCTAGCTGTGATGTGGGGGGAAAGTCTGCGGGGGACTTTCCAGGGAATGGGGCGCGGCAAAATGGTCTAAAATTACAAAAAAGTTCCGTGTTTTTAAAAATTTCGGCCTAAGATAAGGATTGTAAACACTAGTGTTCAGTCATAACAACTACCCAAGCAGTGACGTATAAGAATCATTGACCCAATAAGTCGATGTACTCAATGACTCCTAACTGAAATCCTAAATTGGCCATAAAAACATACGATCACTGGAACTCTATTATCAAAGCTTAAATACACAATATAAACCAACACGAAATCGCTCTCATATATACAATAAAAATTTAGTTTAGAGCTCAATGGTTATTAAATCTGTTCTCAGTGGCGTCCGTTACTATAGAAAATTTATTTCTGCGGCGGGGCGGACAACCACAGTGGGTGGGTTTTTAGTGGTATTAAAATATCTGCCACACAAATAGGGGCTCGAAAAATCTTCCTTCACGGGAATATTATTTGTTCTTAAGACCATTGTATTCATTGTGTTTCGAGCCTTAAAAATATGAGTGAGGTTTAATGTTTGGTCTTAAAAAATTTCGGAGGGGGTTAAGCCCCCTCATATATAGCCCATGTTAAGGTTATCTAGAGTAAGATATCAACCATGGTCTGAAATAGCATGGGTTTTTTATTATAATCCCATTCGTCATGGTCTCATATTGTTACAAAAGAATGAAATCTATACGCATATTATGCAGTGGACTCTCTGTAAAGATGCAGATCAAAAATTTATTCTTAATTGGCTGCGAAATTTCTGCAAGTTTGCGATAAACTCATCAATATGTTGAGTAAAGATTTTGCTAACCACGGGTTTTACAGTTATAACCACCATATTTTGACCAATTGAATTTTTTCTTTTCTTTGCACTATATCCAGATTTAACGACATTTTGTCTTCCATAAACCAGTTATGCTTACTGGATGGAATAACATTACTCTTTAAGGTAAAATAATAATGAGGACTTCAAAAAGATTTATAAAAGTCAATAAGTCAGGAATCGCTGTGGCTCTTATCGACATACAGCGGCATAGATTCAGAAAGTTAGGTTCAGTGGCGCTCTTAGATAAAAGTAATAAAATTAAAGGCTTTGGTGTTTTATACTCCTTTGTAAAAAGAAGACCCTTAGGGCTAGGCGCCAATCAAACGCGTTTAGATGAGGAAGACAGGGGTTTATATCTTTCTTATTGTTTTGTCGGTTTAAAATCCACATAACAAAAATTTTGAAATTGAAAACCCCTTTTTAAATCCATCCCGAGATTAGACATCTAAGAAATAAGGATAGCTTATTTGTTGTGTGTGTTTTTGTATGTATACCGTACTATAGTTGCCATAATGTATGTAAAATTTAATTTTTTCAAGAATAAGTTCTTATTTTATCATAATTTGATTTTATTAACACAACCTGCTTGAACCTTGTGAAAATCTTACTTAAAACTCCTTACACCTTTACATTCATAAATTATAGTAAGAACTTTTTGTATGTATACAAGTTTAATATTTGCATTTGCAATCGAACTTTAATTTTTGACAATAGTACAACTACCCTTAAGGCAGTTAATTGATTGTTTCAAAGTTATTAGCATATTTAAGTCTGGTTTAAATATTTCGGCCCTGTAAAGTAATTACAGAAGCGAATCATGACCATTTAGTTTTGCAAGCTCCGGATTTAATGGATTCCACAAGATAATAGGGATCCACCTTGGTCAAGATATTTTTACAAAGCGAGATTTTAATTTTAAAAAAGTGAAGTATATTGGCCAAAACAAGAAGGAGACAAATTTGGTGTTATTGCATAACTCTAGTGGAATGTAATAAATAATATTAGTCGGTAAGGAAATACGGAGGATATATTTGGCGTGAGAAGACCATTCGGTGTAAAGCACCAGGTGAAGTTTGTCGTGTAAGAGATAAATTAACATGTCTGTCAGCTGGCGGCAAGAAATGGAATCAAGTTCAAGGTCAGATTACTTGCTCTAGATGCGAACGCGCGCGCGCGCGCGTATGTGTGTGCACTAAAAGCTGATTAATCTTACGGAGCTCGTCGTGGGCCCACCACATGGGCCCGATCTCAGAAATCCTAGGAGAGAAAGAGTGGCGGGGACAGTGCCGTGTAGTTTCCGACTAAATACCGGAACATACGGCATGATCAGAGCCGGAGCAGTTCCGGTAAACCCCTGCAACATTTGGCTGATCAGTGACCTCAGTTCGGAACGGTTTTCAGAATTCCTATTATCATATTACGAAATTAATAAGTTGTTATTTATATTCGAAACTTTTATCTGAAAAACAGAAAATTATATGGATACTTAAAAAATGACTAAAATTACATTGTTTATTTACAATTAATTATAATTAATATTGGATTTTATTTATACCTCCGAAGAACACTTGACACAAAATGAAATGGTGCACAGCTAAATACACCCTTGCATATACGTGTCACAATTTCATCATTATTGTTTACTATACCAGACTTGCTTCAAAACGACGGTTAAATATTTTATTTTTATTTCATTGGAAAAGGTATTAAGTATTAAGTAGGGACAAAGCAACATCATAACTATGCACAATTGTAACACTATTTTAAATAGAGTCTTTCAATTTATGGCTACAGAAATAATCAATTAATTCAACGCTACAAATAGTTGTAATAAAAAATGAGGTTATAAAATTGTTGTTGCGGAGTACATGCGAGCTCGTTGATTTAATCTTCGCTAAATCCACCGCAGCGTGAGTCCGTAGGGTTTGTTATTTTATAAACGTCAGTGACTCCGAAAAATTCTTGATTCTTTTAAAGCAAATGAAGAAAAGCAAATAAGGATTTCTCAGTTTCATCTCTTTATACTGGTAGCACTAATCAAGACAATTTTATACGTATAACAACAGCTATTTTCGATTTCTATGACTAATTTAAGTTTTAACTTGATATTATTTCTTTGATAAATCCTGTCTCGTAGCCTATATACAAAATTGAAAAAAAATCCAAGTTAGGGTGGTTGGTCGATTTTGTAATCTACGTTATTACTATAGGTCGTTTTAAGCAATAAAGTATTTAATTAATACTAAATAAAACGGTTTATTAATTACTCTTTGAAAAACAAAAAAAAAAAAACTATTTTGGCCTTTCTACTTCAAATGAAACATACAATTCGTAAGGTTTTCGAGAAAAATGGAGTCAGCATATATTAAAACTATTGGTTATGCAGAGCACCAATACTTCTCGGTGTTATTTAACATGATATCAAATGATGGCAATCCTATTGCTTTCAATTAATCCATATAACAATATACATATAAAAAAAATAATGGTTAAATACGTGTTTGGAAATCACCTCCCGTACATAAAGGTCTAATTTAAATTAAAATAAATCAACTGGAAAATATCATGTTCAACAAAATATGAAGGATTTGGATCTATAATATTGTAGATTAAAAATTAATAAGGATATGGTAAAAATTAATTAGGATAATCCAAAGTAGGTTTGAGCTAGTTCAATCGATTTTTGAGAAACAATTCAGAATTTGTACATTAAAGACCGTTCTGTATAAGCCCTTCCTGAAATTGGTTAATGGAGGTAAGTGTCCCAAGGATCTGTTTTTGTGACCATTATGTTTGATTTTTCCAGTAGCCATATTTACTAAAATAAAAATAGATTCTTCTTGGTCAGAATAATCGTACCTCTAAAAAGTTGTTATATTAATGGATGAACAAATATAAGGAACGGAGTTAATTGTTTTAAGATCATTGGCTCGGGTACCGAAATGAGATAACAGTTTAAATCGGGAAAAAATTGGATACAAAAATTTTTGGTATTGAGAAATTGATTTTCCAAAACTACTTTGGAATAATCAAAAGGTAACTGTACATATTCTAAACTGTTAAATCTTGATATAAGACGTTTTTAAATCACATTGGGAGTCTATGAAATTTAACATTTTGATTGTTTATTTAACATCATTATAGGTTTCAATCACTCGAAGCACACTTTATCTATTTTGGGTAAAAAATAAAGTATGGAACAATTTCCGGAAATTTTTCATCTATCCTTTATTATCATTCAGCTAAAACATCATGGACCCACGAGTCCGTGTCATTTTACTGTAAACTGCCTTAAACCCCGGTTCCATAGGTGAAATAACTGTTTAGTTTCTGGAGTATCTGTGACTACCAGTACAATTATGTGATATTTAACGATATCACATCAAGTCATATTGGGCACTCCCTCGTCGTGCAATATTTTTAACTCCATGGCCCATATACGTATGGGATATACGTACAAGTTCAACTAGACCATGTTTAAATCTTTGTCTGTGGTCACAGTTTTCATTTGTCACTCAAATCGAAAATGTGCCTACTGGAGTTCGTAAATGATCTATGGACTACAAGGCAATCTCTATATAGTAGTCAATATGATGTGTAGTAAATATTCCTTTAACGTCAACTTAAACGTCTTCCTGCCTTAACAGCGCCTTGACTACTATTATTTTTGTCGCAAAAAGAAGACAATGGCATGGCCAGAGTCGACACGCTGTCATATATTGGCTGAAAGAAGCATTTTTCCGTATATTCGGGTCACAAACGTCTACTACTTCTTCACTTAAAATGCTGCCCATGATTTTTTTCTGCTCAACTTTGGAAATCGAGAATATTTCTATCTTACAGACATTATTGTGTTATTTTCGTACTTACTTCACCAATAAAATCAAGATAACATTTTCTGGTATGAAAAACATAAATAATATTGCTGACAAGATTGCTCCTTGCAATCCAAACTCTTAAACTCTCAAAACGTAGAGTGTAGCTATGTATATTATTTTGCGTGTCTTTGCTAAAACAAAATTTTGTATTTTTAAAAATTGTTTTTCTACCTTCCCAGTATTTGCATATATAAGATAACGTGTTTACAGCATAATTTTGACGCGTTTTAAAAATTTATAATGTTTAATCCCAACAAATGTTTTGTACTATTAAGCCAAAAATTATTCTAAATATCTAGGTTATTTTTTAAAATATTAGTATAATTTTGTTAGACGCATTAGGATTTATATTTATTCAGGTACAAAATTGGATTGTAGTGGTGTTTTCAAATATAATTTAACAGATAATCTACACTCAATTCTATTTTATACATTTGTTTTATTGAAACAGTGTTCATTAAAAAGCAGTTTTTCAATAAAATTGCAATAATTAAATATTTCTTAAAATGTATTCAATACCATGTAACATTATAATGTTTCACTCACTCATTTCACATCAAAAAGTAGCCTACCTTTTTGACAACAACATTATTAAATTTACTAAAAATTAAAGTCGCTGGACAAAGTTTTAAAAGCCCGATAATTTTTGTGCTTGTTTTATTTAATCCTATGAAAGTACCGTGTTCGAACTTCCTTTATTCCACCGAATGGCAAAATAGGTTGAAACTTTCTGTGCACTGCAGGATACAACGTAACTTAAATCTATCTAAGGGGGGGGGGTATATAAATGTGCCTGGATTCGCTACTATACAATGGAGCCCTTTTGCAAATAGGCTCAAGTCCCCTCCACAATTAATACTGTAACCTGAACCTGCCCTAATAGTACTGAGGGGATTTTCTTTATAATGGGTGGTCTCGAGGGGAAATGCCATATGGTGAAGCTTTGAAATTCGTCAATTCAGACTTGGAATTTATTAGTGCGATTCCAAGGGGAAATTTCTACTATAGGGGTAATTTCGCTCATCGTATGTGCTGATCCTGCTTAATAAACCCAGAATAAAATAATAATTTCAGTTTGAAAAGTGTGGCGAGGACCTGTGTAATATTTTCATGTAGGATTCCGAACCAGGTGTCCTTTCAGGAATGCAGATTTGGATTTAAAAATATAGATGGTTAGTGATGTCGACATATCGTTCCCCAATACCTAAGCCCCCTGTTCCGGCGTTCCCCAGAGTGACCCCCTACCTTCCACTTCTCCAACGGTCGGCTGGTCTTACCAGTTATTTTCCTCTTACTCCATATATTTATGTGATAAGGCCTTTCTATCCTGTTAACTAATCAAAAAACACAGAAAAATAAAACAACTAAAAACTAAATTCATAAAATACTCACAATCACCGAAGAATAAAAAAATATCGTTTAGACGACATTTGCAACTTTTTCCGAATAAAAAAACGATATACGAATGTCAACGCATTCACTTAATCATCGTCATTGCGTTGCGATATAATTAAAATAAACTTTCTATTAACGTGGCAAAAATCGCTTTTTATAAAATCTCGCTCGTTTTAACAGTAAGGGGACCTAACGAGTGTTTGGCGAGATTAATGAGGCAGAGAGGGATTTCAGCCCGCTTCAACCTCAATCTGAACAAAAATGTTAATAGCGAACCCGTGGAATAGCTGCAGTTTTGTCCAGCTTCCAGGGTTACCGGAGGGCTGCACCTAATTTGACAGTAGGAAGTCACCCTTATTTGAGAATTAAATCATTGAATTGTGCCGTACAAGTACAGCCCTGCTTCGTTAGAAATCCAAAACGGCTCATGAATGTTCAATTCTTTTGGAATGCTATAACCCCAACGTGAACATATGATGATGGAAAAAAGGTCAATTTGGTACCTATATAGACTTGTTTGTCCGACCACCTGCAATACTTCTATTACAGAGTTTGGAACGCAAAAAAGATTTTCTGAAATTAAAACGAGGATTATGAACAAAAAGAATGTTTTTATTTTTATATGTGAAACCGTTGTAAAAAAAAAAAACAGGAGAAATTCATTTTTTAGTTCCTTTACTTACTTGGAAAGTTTATTTTGGTAAACACTCCTACTTGGTCCAGTTTGAAATTTTTAGTTTTATGTCCTCAAAACTATGGCGTGATGTGTTAGATAGTGTACTTCTGTTTTAAAAAATCCTCTTTTCGGTCGAGTTAGCACTCTTAAAAAATAGTTGTAGGGCGTGTGAGTAGGGAGAACTGTTAGAATAACTTTCTTACGCGCTTCTTCATTTTAAAGGTTCTCTCAAGAAAACTGAAACTGGAATTTGAAATGGGCAAAGTGGAATAGTACCTTATGCTCAGTTCTTTGGACTTTGAAAACTGTTAAAGAAAATACAGAATTAATCGGATTTAAAATTGCCTTCAAGCTGTCCTCCTATTTTATAATTTCCAACAAACCCAAAAGCTTCAACTCCCAATATAAGGTTAATTTGCCTTTTATGTTTGTTAAATCCACTGCCACTGCAATCGCCCCCCACTTCTGAGGATTGTGTTGAGCCATTAACTTTCACTTATATACCAACTTACATGTAAAAGTATCAAAGGTTTGGGACTATCGCAAGGGTGCTTTCTTTAAATGGTCAAAAACTAGACTTTTCCGTCAGGAGGTTAGAGAGGATAGACTGACAAACACGCTGGTGATTACTCTAATGGGAGTGAAAACGGTTTGTTAATAACAGCAATGCTCCGTTAGGGTGTATATTTTTAAAAGAATGATTAGTTCCCTTTCTATCTTTTCACTTAGTTTAAAAAACGTACTCGTGCTGGTGCTTTAGGTTGTAAAAACAGAAAAACTGGTGGAGGATTGTCAGGTTAAAATACACAGAATGAGGAAAATGATTGAAAGTTTTCTAAGTAGTTATTTTTTCGTTTCCAATAACGCAAACAGCATTTGAGGTTTTTGTTATTTTCATTCTTTACTATTTAAAATATCAAGTTTTATTAGTAGAAACTGTAATAAAAATACAAAAATCTATTGAGTATGTGCTTTAAAACTGGGGAGATAGCTGTCACCAAGTATCTATATTTTAATATACTGATCGAGTTAGGACTGGACAGTTGAATTGGATGTCTTTACAACCTTGAGCTTGGGAGTCCGTTCTTCTCCGAATACTAGGATAACTCGTTCAGAAACCCTTCAAAAGTTTTAAAAACCGACTACATATAAGTTAGTCTCGGGCTCTTAAATACTTGTTCTAAAAAATTTAATTTTAATTTTTTTAGTAATTGGTGAGAAGATCGTACAGATTAGGATCGATTTATCACGTTCCTTACATTTTATAAAAGGAGTGTGAGCAATATAATTAGTTTTGCCCCAAGGTTTTGATGAAACGTTTTGCGTTGCTGTCGAATTTTAGGGCGTGAAGATAATTTTTTTTCAAATACGGGGGGAGGGCGTGTGAGCCCAAGTCTGACTGGAGTATATTGGCGTAGTACAGCTCATGATGAATTTATCGGTTTAAAGCCAGCAGACTTTTTTTCACATATAAGTATCTGATTGAATGAATATTACGTTTACTAAGATAAGGAAACCTTTGGAATAACTTAGGACCATGCTTAAAGCGGTAAGAAATTTTTCACCTATTACGGGGAGGGAAGTAGTTATATATAATTAATATTAGTGGTAATGGCATTCCGGTGTGGGTATAGCGGATCATGGGGTTGTTGGCATTGCGCAGGGTATGTTTTATACTAGTTTTGTGTCGTTGGTGTATTTTCCCCGTTAGGGCGTGTTTGTTTGGTAATAGCGGATGGACGGAGCTGGTGAGTTTGTGGTAGCAAGGTTGGAGTGTGCGGTGTAGGGTGTTTCGGGGGGGGGGGGAGGTTTCCCGTCCGTCATTTAGTCTAGTTGGGGGTGTGTTCTCTAGTCTCCTTGTTGTTATCGCGGCCCCTAGAAGCCTAGAGGGGAAGTAAGGGAGGGGAATGTAGGAATTTGTTTTGGTGTGGTGTAAAGCGTTGGGTTGGTTATGAGGAGGATGGGAGGGGGGGGCATAATTATATATGATTGATATCAATAATTATTTAGGGCGGGACCCAGATTGGGAATGACACTCGAGGGGAGCCCTAATACCGATTAGGCCATCAATGGGGTGTCGGTTGGGGTAGGGGTTAAGTTTATTAATCGGGTAAGGCCGCAGGGCATATTGTCAAATGAGCACTTCTAGGGACAATAGTGTGGTTAAAAAGAAGGGTTTTGACGGGGGGGGGGGGATGGGGGGAAGGGGGGGATGGAGAGGGGGGGGATATATTGCCAACATACATTCATGAAGGCTAATATGGCCCTTTATTTGTAGTTACACTGCTTGAAGAAAGGGGGGCGGGTTTGCGTGTGGTAGTGTTGTGGGGGTGCAGGACGGTTGGGGGCTTGTTGGTCTCGATGGGTGGGATGTGGGGGGGGTTTTAGGCGTTTGGATTAATATTATTTTCCGATTGTTAGGATCATTATCTTCAAAATCGTACAGAGATTACTATAGAAGTTTTCAGCAATGGTTGCCAGCATTTGGTACTGTACGATAACTTGGATAAAGGATCTAAGGAATAGGGTGAGAGCAATTGTGTCAAGGTGGTATTTTTTATAAAATATCTAGCTGATTCCCGGACGGCAAGCTTCACCACGCGTCTAACCGGGTTTTTATTGTTCGTAATTAATTATAGGTCTTTTTTGCCCTTATTATGAAGGCACTTTCTGGATCAAGTGAGTGGAATTGTCAATTTCCGATTTCGATATAGGAGTTCGTTTTGTTGGCCACGAATCAAGAGATTAGAAAAAATCTTGGGTTGTCAACAGTTGTAAACCGTTTTATTTTAGCCCATTGTAACATCGTACATGTTTGTTACTTAGTTATAATATACGTAGTCTAACACCCAAAAAAAAAAATGTTTTTAAGTTTTCAACCTGAGATAAGTAATTTATGTTAAAGACAAATTATACACATAACTTAGTGGCATTCACAAAAAGAAAAAATGTGTGTGACTTTGGTTTTATTTGAATGACACAGATACTGTCCACGTAATTGGCCAGTTTTTTTATAATGTGCAGGCGCTCGCTTTGAAAACCTTTATATTTTTTGGTTGGCGCCGCCTGATGCCATAGTTAAAATGAATGGGCAATAGATGCATGATTAATCCTTCTCCTGTGGTAAAAAAAAAAACATATACCATACAATTATTGGCTGTGTAATGGTACAATTGGTGCAAAGTATAGGGTGGGGCTTACGATAGAGGGGTCATTGGACAGGACAAATCACATATAACATGTGAGTGTCTGTGGAAGGTGTAACATATATGTGTCGATGTTGTGTGTGTGTAACCAATCCTCCCTCTTATAGAAATATATATATATAATATATATATATATATTAAAACACTAGTTTTTATTTTTCTACCATAATCAAAGCCAAAACTATTAGTAAATACTGCAAAACCATATCAGAGTATTTAATCTTCAGGTTCATTTGAGTAAGTTAGTGCAATGATTTTTTGTTGGTCTCCATTTCTCTCAGGCTCAGGGTTATTTACACTCGACCCATGAAAATCGTTGGGATAAGGAAAGTTTTTTAAAATTTTCTATGTCTAACATTCAGGTCCACCAAGCCTTTTTGTTTACCGTCATTTCCAGGGAGTTAGTGCATTTCCCGGTTTTCTGGTCATAAAAAACCCCGATCCAACTAAAATTAATGTTCCCGTCCGCTCCCAGAAAAGAAAAGAGAAATCTATTGCCAAATGCCATGCGTGAGCCACAAAATGGCAAATCCAATGGGAGGCTGTCCCCATTCATTAAACCGATCTCTCCCTTCCCACGGTGAGACAGGTGAGGGGGGAGGGAGGATTGGGGGCGGGGAGATAAACGGGATTCGAGTCCGGGACTAGGGAATACAGAGTAGGGATCGCCCGGGAAGGTTTGGTGGAGTTGTCGAGGATGTGGCACAGGGCCTGTGTTACCAGAGTATCAACTTGTTAGAGTACTTAGCTGAGCCGTAAGGCGAAGCCTATCAAAATTTTAATGTCCTAAAGAAGAAGGAAATATGAATTAAAAACTCTGTAATTTTGTGAAATCGCAAACTTCATTTATTCTGAAAAGATAGATTTGACCGTTGATAATGGTGCATGTCTCCTCCAGAGACTTGGTAGAGAGTCAGCGAGAGAGCCATCTACTTTAAGGGATTGGGAATATCTTATTATTCAGTCGACTTGTTTTCGGGTAGTTGCAGTGAATCAATGAACCGTTAGACAGGAGCATAATTTTCAAGATCTGGCAAAACTTCTGCTTACATGGCTAAATTCCATGTAGATGAAAAATCTTTACTGCAAAACGGGCTTCGGGTGGCCTCCCGAAGTAACTATTCAGGGATCAATAAAATCAACTCTTTTCATAGTTTCGACGTGTAGAGCAGATCTATCAACTCAACTAAATCTTAGTGTAGCCTAGGTTGAATAGTAATTCTCATTAATCTCATAAGGTGCCACAAATTGAGAAGCACTATACGATTTTTTTTTGACACGATCTCTTAGAACGGCGGAGCAACTGAGATTTCCTTCACATAAAGGTAGGCCTAAGGTGGTAAGAGTTTGACTCAATTGTGTATGTTTGAGGAGTGCGAGACTACACTTCGACTCATCCTGTGTAGCTCTATAGAACTGGCGTTTGCACAGACTAGGCCATGGGAACTTGAGTCATGTTTCGTCCGAAGACACTCCAATAAATCGGCGACTATGGAATCTCAAAATGAAATCTTTATACCGTTTTGACATCAAGAACACCTATATCGCAAAATATAGTCTAATCAAATTCCAGGACGCTGTACTAAAGAGGGAAAGGTGAACTGGAAGCTAAGCTCTATCATTATCAATCAAACTACAACCCCCCTTACGGTTTTAAAGATATGCTGTTCCATGACACCCATGGGGGGTTGGCCGGTGTTGTAAGCGACGCATTAGGTTTTTGGTTACACCCAGGACAGGTTTTATGGAGGGTATAAAACTGCCAGAAGCGAACTATCTTAGTATATCAAGGGTTATTACGAAGAGACAAAAATAGGCCTTTTCTAGTGTGAAAAAACTCGTTAACGATAGTATTTTACTATTGCAAACTTTATTGATGCCCATAGTATATGTTACCAAAAGAAGGAAAATATTTTCTTATAAAAATGTTTAGTAGATAATTCTGTATATTCATATTCATGCGGTTGATTTGTTATTGATTTCATTTTAATTATTTTTCAAAAACTAGATGTTACACACGACGTTGCTAGCGTTTATCCCGCGTTAATTGAACAAGTAAAAATACACGAGTGCTTGATACTTAACATAATACGCTTTGAATATCACTTAAAGACTCATGAGGAAAATAAGTGAGTACCTCCGAAACCAATGGTTTCGGTATCGTCAAAGATCCTAAAACTGTAACACATATATTACGATATTTGATTAAGTATTATACTTGTTTTGTGGGACTAAAACCCGGAGAAACGGAAAATTCACAATCGTTTCTAAGTAACTTTGAAGTAATAACATGATTTGTTGCTCTTTTGCAAGCGTTTTAATTCTTTTACAGGCAGCAAAATTCACCGATGGCCTGATGTGTAAAACTGAAAAAAAGCTCTTCCTGAAATGAGGAGATGAGATACACGTTAAATAAAGAGAAATATATTACCAACAAATAACCTTATTTTCTATATGGTAGTTAAATCTGAAACCATTTTTCTTATCTGTTTTTTAAATGTCCCTAAACATAAGGGCCGCCTGAGCGGGGGCTTTGAGATCTGAGTAATATTAAAAACAGTTCCTTGATCAACGTGCTTAACGTTTGGCTTATGTAGGGGTAACTCAGATGTGTCTACTTCAAAACTACACGTTTTTTTTTTTTTCTATAAACTATTATTCTTATTTTAAAAACTAACACTGCACATTACATTTAACATTATAGGCGAGACTACTGGCCCTTCCTTTACAATAGTTACACTACTGAAACCATTCTGTTGGAAAAGAATCCGTTATCAAAGTACCTTAGGAAGAGCTTAGAAATGGTTGTGCTTGGGCTCAAACCCGTTATTAAACAAGCGTGCTCACAACGAAAAACATATGAATTATATGTTGATAACATGTTTACTATTATGTTGTCGTAGCCCATAACTAAGCCATGAGTGGGTGCGAGACCAACAAAAAAAAGCAACGACTGTTTCTAACGTAAAGAACCATGAGGATAACACCTTATTGTATCAATATCTTAAGGTTTGGTACTTGGTTTTTTTTAAGGGTAACACGAATTTTACGTGGTCGTGAAATTACCAGAGCGAGTACTTTTCTCAGTAAGCATTTTAACAAATGGTAATGTCATTTACGAAACTATGATATGGACATTTCGATAAATAATTCTTATTGTAAAAAATCAGTGGCATCGGTTCCTGTAGTTAGCGGAAAGGATCGTCTTCTCTAAATCAAAATAGTACATAAATCGTTTTACAAAATTTCCCGATCAGTAAATCATGTACTATAATTTCAAAGTAGTTTTCTCTTTGAATTTTAATCTCACACTCTTGCCCAACAAAGCTGACCTCTCACATGGGATTTGTGAAGTAGTGCTCGTTATAGGGAAGAACATTGTGAAATATTCTTAGTCCCAGGAGCTAGGAGGTGTCAGTCAGTAAAGTTTTACAGTCTGATTTTATTCTTTATAAACGATTATTTAGTGTTTGTATATATGGGATGTTAAAGAAAAAGTCAAAGAGCCGAAATATAACATTTTAGTTAAGGTACACATCATTTTTTCACATCTTAATATATATTGTTAAATCGAGAAGCTCGGCAGACGGTACAAGACTTCATACCAATGCGGGTCACCTCTCATTTATTACTGTAGACTTCTGCCAGCGAATGTGTTTAAAATTAAATTTAAACTGTCGGGAAGGGAAACGCAGGATCTAAAGGCCATAACTGCGCACTCACCCACCATTACAGTTTATGGTGTTCACGGCACATAGAGAAATAATGCAAGTGAAGAGCCAGCGTACATTATCTAGGCTTATCTCATAATGCCTGAAGTGGCAAACTTTGGAGTCTTGTCCATGTTTTTACTTATTAAATGGAGAAGTTTTGCTGATTAAACTTAAGTATTTTGCTAAGCACACAAGACATCGATTACGTGGAGGGCCTTGTGGGAGGGACCAATGCCGCTTAACGTCATCTCACTTGCGCGCACTCTAGAACACGCACGATAGATAAATTCCAGAAAGATCAGACATTAACCCCAAATAATAGCATGTGAATGCAAATAGAACGTATCACTATTTTAAATATGAAACAAATAACATTTTTTAGTCTTTTAAAATAGTATCGATAACAAAAGTAAATCAATGAAATGAAGAATAAGTTTATTTTACGAAAAAAAGTTATTTTCCGATTACAATAACAATACTAATTACAATTTAATTAGTATAATAATATATATTAACTACTAAGTAATGGAATTAGATAATAATTATATGTACAATAATAAATTAAATAGTAATTATACATGAACCTTTTTGAAATTAGCCTAACATGGGCAAGCAGCCATGTGCGTTAGGATTAGAGTCGTATGATTTAATAGATATAGCCTATTGTAAAATACAAACTAATCTGTAGCAAGGCATGTAGCACTGATATATCGCTTACAGGCAATAGCTACTGTTAGTCTTATTTAAATTAAAAATGAGCATACGCCATCAGTGTATTCCAGTACCTGGCAAAAACACGTATTTTTTCTCAGTTTACTGCCAAAGTGTGAGTGTGATGAAGGGGGAGATAATGGAGTATTCAGTAATGTCTACCGTAGCAGTTTAGTCGTAGGTAAAAACCATAAATCATGAGGCAAAACAGTTTGGTACAAGAAATGATCATGAACGCCCACACTCGGACGAGTAACAAATGAATAGAGGGAGGTTGGAATGGCCCCAATGGAAGATGTAAGGGAGCGTTCCTGACAAACTTGCATGACTCACAAAAGTTCCCAATGTCTTGGAGAACCTCCGGTATCTTGGACACAAACTGTCGTCGTATTTCGGGAAGAGATCACTCGCAAAGGAGCACCACGCAAAGACCAAAGTTTCACTTCTCTCAAGTGCTGGCTTCAGGTCGGGAGGAGAAGCCTTTCAGCTACTTTTTGGCCCAAACCTTGTATACATGACCTCCCTTGTAAAAGTAGTCTTATGATTGTTTAAAAAGAAAATGAAAATATTATATCTAACCAGCAGCAACTAAGATGTTAATAAAGGATTTAACTATATTAAAGTAGTGATTTTTGTTATATTAGTTTTGTAGCTTTTTAGAAGCTTTTATATATTTTTTGAAGAAATGAATTTTTTATTTCTGTATTCTGGACTCTCGCTTAAACATATTTAATTTAATAGCGTTTTAACTGTTTTTGTAATCTTTTGTTATAGTTTTGTGTGTGTGTTAATGTGTGTTATTTGTTATTTAGGTTTGATAAATTAGTTACAAGTCATATAAACCATTTGACATACAAGTTCATTTTGGAAAAACAGTTATGTACTATAGAAACGCATTAGAAGAAATAAAGGCATTTTTAATTTAATTTATTAAAATTATAAATGTACTTATAAAACATTTATGATGAGGGACCATGATCAGGGCTGGGGAAACTATTGTGGCAAATTAATTTTATTTAATGTTTCAAAGGAATTCGTTATAATTTTTGGGAAGACGTTACAGTTCAAACAAAACCTCATTCCCCCCATCTCGTGGAAGTAGAAAGACATATTTGGACTCATTATTCGGTTCCATCGTTTCGTAAAATAGGGGAAATCACCGGAACAGGGGAATCAAGCCAGGCGGGGTGGAAAATGAGGCGGGGATTGTCAATAGGGGAGGGGGGATGGTAGGAATGGAAGGTGGGGGGCTGCTAAATCGCGGGATTCAATTTTCGAATCCACCCTAACCTAAACTGCGGATTGTGTTATTGTCTTGAAATTATAACTCGTTTTTTTCCTTAGATGGATTAATGACTACGCGTGGGTTGTTAGGTCTTTAGTAAAGATTTCAAAGGTATGTGTTTGACGTATTATTAGAAAAGCACTGTAACTACTTCTAGTTGAATCATATCCTCCATGGGGATTAACTTTGAAGCGTTTGATTCACCGGGATTTGTCTAATTTAACGTTTTGAAGTAAGACCCGCTCACTCAGAGACTTTCCTGCAAGACCATCATCCCTCTTTCTCTAGAAAGAAGAGGAAGTGATTAAGAAGTTATCTATTAAATCACTAGTTCTTCAGGTCAAATTCTCTAAGGGTGAGAAACTTGCATGGCAATATATTCTAAATTAACTTTTTACACGTAATGACAAGGAATCAAATATCATATTCATCCCAGTTTTTCGAAGAAGTTCGTTGAACTTATATAAGTTGTTACGCTCCAAATATCAGAGGTTATAACTCTGGGTTTCAGTTAACTATAATGAACCTTAATGAGCGGTTTCAGTGTATGATCATAACTAATAGTTACCCCCCGCCTTATTATACATTTTCAAAGTTTTTGCACGCGTAATAAGCAGTTCTGGTTCGAGTGAAATATATATATGGTATTA
Organism: Homalodisca vitripennis; assembly: GCF_021130785.1. Lineage (NCBI taxonomy): Eukaryota > Metazoa > Arthropoda > Insecta > Hemiptera > Cicadellidae > Homalodisca > Homalodisca vitripennis. Next base: position 70,382 of record NW_025777712.1, on the reverse strand, counting down.
TATGTGGAGATCTAGAAAAAACCTATTCCTGTCAAAAAGCGTTGTCTTTCTGTCTAAAATATGGTCCAGTGTCATGGTAAAATTTGCCACATTGTAATGATAAATAGAATAAACGTAAACACATTGGACTGATAAGCCTACTTCGTGCAAAAAGAGTCTACTGAAGTGCATTACGTATACAAGTCCAGGAACATCTTACCGCGAGATTCTGCTGTTTTTGCATTACTTAGGAATCTTTTTGTATCGTACACCGAAAAGGTTTTCATTTCGGCTAATGCCGAGAACCATGGTTAAGGCTCCACAAGAAAGTCAGAAGACTTCGCTAGAGAGTGTCTAACAGAGCTGTGGGGGCTGCGCGGTGTTAAAGATACAACAAAATGGTTCTCAAACAATCTACACTCAATTGATATGATTAAACGGGATTTATAATTTTCTATATTCTAAGCAATATTTCTGGTATTTGAGCAGTAGTTGCTGTGTATAATAACTGGGTGTTTTAGCAAAGTTTCTAATATAAACGTAAGGAAGTCTAATTCGAGATACATAACCTGTCTAAATAAAATGTATCATGTTTTGCTGACACAACTATGGTAGGTTTACATATTATGTTTAGATTTAATTCTTCTTTTATTTACATTTGTAGACGTTATTTTGCTGTGTAATATTGTTAAAATACAAATTCTTTCTAATTGTTGCATTTTTCTCAATTGTTGCCAGTCTTGAAGGAATGTACATCTGTTGTTGTGTAACTTTTAATACACTTTTTTATGTATTTTTGGGATGAACGTTGGAATATAAATAAATCACCTTTCTCATAGAACTAGAAGCAAATGAGTTGTAGCTTGTAAAACTAGAAATTCCTACCACTTTTGCAGAAAAAGTGGGATTCCCAGTTTTTGTGTAATACATGACGTATGAATGTATATACATGTGAAATACAACGTGCTTTTTAATCTTACACTAATTACAAATAGAGTACTGGGGGTTTATAACACAAGATGCATAAGAAATGTAAATCAGGGAAGTAAAAATAAACAAAGTTATAAATATATCTGTCTGACCCTACTTTTATCATATCTGTGCAGCGATTGTCTTATCTATGTTTGGCTTCTCTTGTCTTGGCTTGCATTGATCTCAGAGCTTGTGATCCGGACAGAAAACGCCATGGATGTGTCTCCACTTCTTGTATTGCTGACAGGATTTGTCTTTGTCTTCGGCTTAATAGATGGTAATTATTCTCCTTCTTTAACTTCTTTACTAATTATTGTCTGAACCTTTTCAGGGTTGTACTCATAGAAATAAATATAATTAGCAGTTTTAAACACTTTCCTTGACAAAGAAATCTAGTCGAGGTTTTATTAGAGATTTTCAAATATTATTCGTGGCAAAAATATTATCCTTTACACAACTTGCACTTTACTTAACTTTTAAAATAATTAATTACAAGTAATCAATATTACAGCAAAGTAACTAGTTTGAAAAAAAAAACTCTTTATTAGAATAAAATTATTATATTGCTGTTTATACAAATTAATAGACGTTTGTGGTCGGCCGATTATATGTTATATTAATTATTTTAACACAACATATACAGTATGTGTGTGTGTGTGTGTGTGTGTGTGTGTGTGTGTGTGTGTTTATTTATAGAACCCGGATCTCTCACTGTCGGCGATATTACCACAAAAACCACAGAAACCCCAAGCTTTTATTATTCAATTATTTGTTTAATATCGGATCATATCTGTCACAAGAAGTATGATTAAAACATACGAAAATTTATAGAGCTTGCTAATATTGGGTTTTTTATTTTTATTTCTACATGAAGATAATACATATTATATATATATATATATATATATATATATATATATATATATATATATATATATATATATACAGGGTGATTCATGAAGTTCTATCCCCCCCACTTCTACAGCACATTGTACTAGTAAAAATAATGAAAAAATGTTATATAAACATAGGTCCGAAAACGCTTCGTTAGCGAGTTACAGCTAGCGAAAGATTTCGCCTGAATTCCTGGGTAAAAGAGTAAAATAAAGCCATACTGAACTTTTGGAAAGGTTAATTAAGTAAGAAATATCGTGGATTCTTATGTATTTTTTACCTGATAAAGCTAATAAAATAGGTTTCAGAAACTGTACCTGTAGTAGTTTTTGAGGGATTCAGGGTTAAATGCAAAAAATTGGGGCACGAAAACAATGTTTTTTTTTAAGTTTGATGTACAATAACTTTGTTTAAATTGGTAATAAATACATAAAATCAACAAACATTAATTGTAGAGAATTTAATTCTGAGAAAATTGATTATAATCAAAGTCTAAAATAAAACAGAAATAAGTACCAAAAAATCGATTTTATTCAGTATAATACATTACTAGTTTTAAGCAAAATTAATCAGGTTGGGCCAACCGTACGCACCTTTTTATAATAGATGTTCGAAAATGAGGCCATCATTATCAATACATTTTGCAGCACGTTTGTGTATTGCTTTTGTTTGCGTTTCTTAATTTTTCAGGACTTCCCTGTATCTGCACAGCCGAATCCATAATACGGACAATTAATTCATCACGAGAATTCACTTTTGTCTTGTATACAATGTCTTTCATCCATCCCCAGATGCAATAATCCAATGGAGATAGATCTGGTGATCTTGGTGGCCAAGGATGAGGCCCTCCACGAACCAATTCAGTGTCCAGGAAATTGATGATTTAAGTAAGCAGAAACGGCACGTGAAAAGTGGGGAGGTGCTCCGTCATGCTGGAAGTACAAATTTTGTCTGAGATGTAAAGGAACATTCTCTAACAGCTGCGGCAACTCTTCTTGAAGGAAATGCAAATAGAACTCAGCATTTAGGCGTCCAGGTAATATGAAAGGTCCAATCAGCCGATTGTGCAAAAGGCCACACCAGACATTGACGCTAAATCGGTGTTGAAAGTTCTGTTCCACTACCTCATGTGGATTTTCTTCTGCCCATGAGTGTTCATTGTGCAAGTTATTGACACCATCCCGAGTGAATTGTGCCTCATCCATAAACAAAATACGCTTGTAGAGTTGATTATTAATATTCAAAAAGTTGCAAAACTCCAAGCGAAGCGGACCATCCCCTAGCTGTAGATGTTGAACCTTTTGTTTATGAAACGGATAAAATTTGTTTCGATTAAGTGACCTCCACACCGTTGACTGCGAAACTCCTATCCGCCTAGAAATACGTCGTGTACTTACACCTGGACTGCGATGAACAGCATTAATAACAATATCATCATCAAGTTGGACAGCTCGTTCATAATTGGTTCTAGTACTTGGTAGTGATCCTGTTTCCCGAAGAGTACGAAAAGTTCCTGAAATTGTTTTGGTATCTGGAATCCTCCTATTAGGGTAACGTAGTTCATATTCTTCTACAGCAGCTCTAGCATTACCATTACAGTAACCCAAAATAAAAACCATATCAGCGTATTCCTCTGATGTAAATAAGTAAGGCATTTTTTCGCTGAATAAACAATCGAATTATAACTCACAGAAAAATTGCATTTAATAACACGATTCACAGAACCCGATCTCCTGCTGTAGCTTGCAAAACACCACTAATACACAGTTTCTAAACGTAACAGTACAGAATACCATTGTTGATCAGCTGTTATTCGTGCGTTTACCAACTTAGAAATTAATAAAACAAAAAACTGCATTGCGATGATTAGTAAACAATAATGGGAAAATGTTTGCTTCATTTATTTTCAAACATTTGATGTAAATTTTTATTAAAAAAAATACAACGTAATAAAACATGATATTTTTATTTACAAACAAATTTATTTAACAGTTAATCTTGTTTTCTCAATTTATCTCATCATTAAGGAACAAACATTTTTATTTTTGTTTTATTAAATAACCGTACGTATTTCTTTACAGCTAGTAATGTATTATACTGAATAAAATCGATTTTTTGGTACTTATTTCTGTTTTATTTTAGACTTTGATTATATCAATTTTCTCAGAATTAAATTCTCTACAATTAATGTTTGTTGATTTTATGTATTTATTACCAATTTAACAAAGTTATTGTACATCAAACTTAAAAAAACATTGTTTCGTGCCCCAATTTTTTGCATTTAACCCTGAATCCCTCAAAAACTACTACAGGTACAGTTCTGAAACCTATTTTATTAGCTTTATCAGGTAAAAATACATAAGAATCCACGATATTTCTTACTTAATTAACCTTTCCAAAAGTTCAGTATGGCTTTATTTTACTCTTTACCCAGGAATTCAGGCGAAATCTTTCGCTAGCTGTAACTCGCTAACGAAGCGTTTTCGGACCTATGTTTATATAACATTTTTTCATTATTTTTACTAGTACAATGTGCTGTAGAAGTGGGGGGAGAACTTCATGAATCACCCTGTATATATATATATATATATATATATATTCATTAAATTTGTATAAGTGGCAATAGCCTAATTTAATTTCAATGTTTATTGAAATTATATATATATATATATATATATAGCTCTTACTCGTGGCTTCGCAGGCAATTATTTGCTAAATAACAGGAACTTATAGACATAATTATTGTAAAAATATACGAACATCTCCTGAGATAAATGATGTCCAATGTAATACATTCACTCCTCGGATCCAAAATCTAAAATACGCAAATGGAAAAAAAACGATTTTCAATGCGAAATTCCACTATATTCGCTTCAATAGCTTTAATTATTTCAGTAGCATTTGAACAAATTTTCGCCAGCGGGGAGGAATATTTTAGTCGGTGTTCATAGCTTTCATTAGAGAAATGGAAGTAGGCATATCGAAGTTATATACAGTATTATGTCAGTGTTAATATACAATTTCAGCACAATTGCACATTTGCCTTCTTACATACAATATACTAGATGAGTACCCGTGCTTTGCAATGGGATCAAAACATGAATTTGTTTTACTTTGTTTGTTATATAAGTTAACTGTGCATTGTATACTGAAATAAATAATATTTAACAGAAAAGGTAAAATAAAAACAATAATTGAATCGTAAAAAGTAAGGGCTCTTTGTTGTAGTGGTAGGTGTAAATCTTCGGGCATAGAAGGACTTTTTGCGATTTAATTTGTGTTGAAAATAGGTATTCAAATCTCCTTATCTATTTTATATTTAAGTTAAAAGGTGAGTGAAAAAACTGTATAAGTACTTGTGAAATAAGTGTTGTATGTTAGGTCAGTGTAAAATAACCCAAGTTGAAATTCTTAAATTTTCGGATAATGCACTAGTAATGTAATAGGTTATGATGTTCTATGTCACTTTGAAAAGGAAGTGCATATTACGAGTATATAAGATACAAATAATTTCGGTGTTCAAGATCTGGAACTTTATTTGCAAAATTGCCAATGGATGTTATGTTAGTAATGTTTCTTTATTGTTGAAGTCAACATGTGTTGCATACATGTGACAGACCGACATAATACTCGGTTCATCCAATAACCACTCAGATATTCAGGGTCAGACATACACTCACACGTTTATGCTGTTTTTGCAGCTCTTCCAGGTCCAATGTGGGTTTGCTTGCTCCCCAGTTGTGAGCCATAATACTCGGTTTATCCACTCACCACTCAGACATTCAGGGACAGACACACACTCAAACGTTTATGCTGTTGGTGCAGCTCTTCCAGGTCCAATGTGGGTTTGCTCGCTCTCCCAGTTGTGAGCCATAATACTCGGTTCATCCAATCACCACTCAGACATTCAGGGACAGACACACACTCATACGTTTATGCTGTTGGTGCAGCTCTTCCAGGTCCAATGTGGGTTTGCTTGCTCCCCAGTTGTGAGCCATAATACTCGGTTCATCCACTCACCATTCAGACATTCTGTGTCAGACATACACCCAAGTTGAAATTCTTAAATTTTCGGATAATGCACTAGTAATGTAATAGGTTTATAATGTTCTATGTCATTTTGAAAAGGAAGTGCATATTACGAGTATGTAAGATATAAATAATTTCGGTGTTCAAGATCTGGAACTTTATTTGCAAAATTGCCAATGGATGTTATGTAAGTAATGTTTCTTTATTGTTAAAGTCAACATTTGTTGCATACATGTGACAGACCGACATAATACTCGGTTCATCTACTCACCACTCAGACATTCTGTGTCAGACATACACTCACACGTTTATGTTGTTGGTGCAGCTCTTCCAGGTTTAATGTGGGTTTGCTCGCTCTCCCAGTTTTGAGCCATAATACTCGGTTCATCCACTCACCACTCACACTTTCTTTGTCAGACATACACTCACACGTTTATGTTGTTGGTCCAGCTCTTCCAGGTTCAATGTGGGTTTGTTCGCTCTCTCAGTTGTGAGCCATAATACTCGGTTCATCCACTCACTACTCAGATATTCAGGGACAGACACACACTCACACGTTTATATCGTTGGTGCAGCTCTTTCAGGCCCAATGTGGGTTTGTTCGCTCTCCCAGTTGTGAGCCATTAATACTCGGTTCAGCCACTCACCACTCAGTTATTCAGGGACAGACACACACTCACACGTTTATACTGTTGGTGCAGCTCTTTCAGGCCCAATGTGGGTTTGTTCGCTCTCCCAGTTGTGAGCCATAATACTCGGTTCATCCACTCACCACTCAGACATTCTGTGTCAGACATACACTAACACGTTTATGTTGTTGGTGCAGCTCTTCCAGGTTTAATGTGGGTTTGCTCGCTCTCATCCCCAGTTTTGAGCCATAATACTCGGTTCATCCACTCACCACTCACACTTTCTTTGTCAGACATACACTCACACGTTTATGTTGTTGGTGCAGCTCTTCCAGGTTCAATGTGGGTTTGTTCGCTCTCTCAGTTGTGAGCCATAATACTCGGTTCATCCAACCACCACTCAGACATTCAGGGACAGATATACACTCACACGTTTATGTTGTTGGTACAGCTCTTCCATGTCCAATGTGGGTTTGCTCGCTCTCCTAGTTGCGATACATAATACTCGGTTTATATCCAACCACCACTCAGACATTCAGGGATAGACATACACTCACACGTTTATGTTGTTGGTACAGCTTTCCATGTCCAATGTGGGTTTTCTCGCTCTCCTAGTTGCGATACATAATACTCGGTTCATCCAACCACCACTCAGACATTCTGTGTCAGACATACATGTTTATGTTGTTGGTACAGCTCTTCCATGTCCAATGTGGGTTTGCTCGCTCTCCCAGTTGTGAGCCATAATACTCCGGTTCATCCACTCACCACTCACACTTTCTTTGTCAGACATACACTCACACGTTTTATATACTGTTGGTGCAGCTCTTTCAGGCCCAATGTGGGTTTGTTCGCTCTTGCAGTTTTGAGCCATAATACTCGGTTCATCCACTCACCACTCACACATTCTTTGTCAGACATACACTCACACGTTTATGTTGTTGGTACACACTCTTCCATGTTCAATGTGGGTTTGTTCGCTCTCGCAGTTGTGAGCCATAATACTCGGTTCATCCACACACCACTCAGACATTCTGTGTCAGATATACACTCACATGTTTATATTGTTGGTGCAGCTCTTCCAGGTTCAATGTGGGTTTGTTCGCTCTCTCGGTTGTGAGCCATAATACTCGGTTCATCCAACCCACCACTCAGACATTCAGGGACAGACATACACTCACACGTTTATGTTGTTGGTACAGCTCTTCCATGTCCAATGTGGGTTTGCTCGCTCTCCTAGTTGCGATACATAATACTCGGTTTATCCAACCACCACTCAGACATTCAGGGACAGACATACACTCACACATTTATGTTGTTGGTACAGCTTTCCATGTCCAATGTGGATTTTCTCGCTCTTCTAGTTGCGATACATAATACTCGGTTCATCCAACTACCACTCTGACATTCTGTGTCACACACACGTTTTATGTTGTTGGTACAGTACTTCCAGGTTCAATGTGGGTTTGCTCGCTCTCCCAGTTGTGAGCCATAATACTCGGTTCATCCACTCACCACTCACACTTTCTTTGTCAGACATACACTCACACGTTTATGTTGTTGGTACAGCTCTTCCATGTCCAATGTGGGTTTGTTCGCTCTCTCAGTTGTGAGCCATAATACTCGGTTCATCCACTCACCACTCACAACTTTCAGGGACAGACATACACTCACACGTTTATGTTGTTGGTACAGCTCTTCCATGTCCAATGTGGGTTTGCTCGCTCTCCTAGTTGCGATACATAATACTCGGTTTATCCAACCACCACTCAGATATTCAGGGACAGACATACACTCACACGTTTATGTTGTTGGTACAGCTTTCCATGTCCAATGTGGGGTTTCTCGCTCTCCTAGTTCGCTACATAATACTCGGTTCATCCAACCACCACTCAGACATTCTGTGTTAGACATACATGTTTATGTTGTTGGTACAGCTCTTCCATGTCCAATGTGGGTTTGCTCGCTCTCCCAGTTGTGAGCCATAATACTCGGTTCATCCACTCACCACTCAGATATTCTGTGTCAGATATACACTCACACGTTTATACTGTTGGTGCAGCTCTTTCAGGCCCAATGTGGGTTTGTTCGCTATCCCAGTTGTGAGCCATAATACTCGGTTCATCCACTCACCACTCAGACATTCTGTATCAGACATACACTCACACGTTTATGTTGTTGGTGCAGCTCTTCCAGGTTTCAATGTGGGTTTTGTTCGCTCTCCTAGTTGTGAGTCTTAATACTCGGTTTCATCCACTCACCACTCAGACATTCTGTGTCAGACATACACTCACACGTTTATGTTGTTGGTGCAGCTCTTCCAGGTTCAATGTGGGTTTGTTCGCTCTCCCAGTTTTGAGCCATAATACTCGGTTCATCCACTCACCACTCAGTTATTCAGGGACTGACACACACTCACACGTTTATACTGTTGGTGCAGCTCTGTCAGGCCCAATGTGGGTTTGCTCGCTCTCCCAGTTGTGAGCCATAATACTCGGTTCATCCACTCACCACTCAGTTATTCAGGGACAGACACACACTCACACGTTTATACTGTTGGTGCAGCTCTTTCAGGCCCAATGTGGGTTTGCTCGCTCTCCTCCAGTTGTGAGCCATAATACTCGGTTTATCCATTCACCATTCAGCAATTCAGGGACAGTCATACACTCACAAGTTTATGTTGTTGGTACAGCTCTTCTATGTCCAACGTGGGTTTGATCGCTCCCCAGTTGTTATACATAATACTCGGGCTTACACATGTTCTCGTGATCGTTTTACGAAAAACACGCAAACAATTGTCGACCGCATGTTTGGGACTCTCGGGGATCCTAATAGTATTTTTCCCCTTTCAATAGTTATAATAAAAATCGTGGTTTTTTTGAGGATTTGCGCATTATTTTCAAAACAGTTTCCTATCGAGTACCTAAGATCACTGCGTACATTAGTTCTGTAGTCTTTATATAACTACAGCATCCTAAAATCGGTGTTATGCCTTAGAAAGGTCAGAGTTCACAGACAGCTCTCTATATTATTTGTAGAGTTATTGATGGGATCCTTCTTTCTCGGGCACACAAGGCTCTAATTACCCCATACGAACTGAAAACGTTTCTATAGCACTCACCAATGCACTTAGCACTCAGTATCACGATTTGTCACGTTCATTATTCTTTGTTATATTCTATTTCGTCTGTAGTTCGGCAAATCCAACTCTGTTACATAAACTCCAATGTTGTTTTTTTTGTGTTGCCTTTTAAAAATATAAATTAAAAAAACCTTAAAATTTTTCTCCTTCATACAGGCACCACTAGCCATATCCTCCACCCCCGTCAGTCTGCACACACGACTTGTTCTTTTGCAATACATCTATACTAACCTGTCCTTCCTTCGGTTTCTTTCCAATCGTGGCATTCAATTAAAAACAACTGGATTTCTCATCAAAGCAGTTTGCAATGTTTTGTCACTTGTCCGAATCTCTGTCATCTATAAAGCCTCATAAATTCGTCTTGTTGATCCTGCTTATTTCAAATATAGCTTTTTTCTTTCGATTTAACAGAAAAGTTCACTTAGATAAGCACTTTTTTCAAGAGCTACTTACATTCCTCTTCACGTTCGTTACCTCTGAGATCAAATCATACAGAATCACTATCGATTTCTTCGATGCTCTCAAGCTCCCTTCCTCTGCACATCACTTCTCAACACTTCGTATGTTTACCAAATCTGTCCTCCGACTTAATTAGGATTCCTCTCTTGTGTTATTTATTGTCCTTCATTTCAAACTGATCTCTGAACTTTACCAGCATCCTTAGGTACTCTTCCTTGCTTTTTCGCCTCTCACCTATCATGACGACCTCAGAAGCGGAACACCGTCCCGTTACTACCTTTTTTGGCTTTAGCATTGAGCCCCTTCGACGACGCAAACAATAATAATATTTTATGAATTAAACTAAAAAATACTAATTTACGTGACTACGTATTAGGCATTCATTCATTAAATACAAAACATATACTTATACTGTAAAAGATGCCATTGATACCTCGAGTGTAATTGTAATATTAATTATAACTTGTAATTTTCTGTGTAATTTCTAATTTTATTATTATATTTATTTTTATTATTTTTTATTATATATTTTCCGTGTAAGGAATACAAGATATAACCAAGCTATTAACCCAAGGTTTGAATGCAGAGTATTTAAATATTTTTGTCTTTGTTTTAGATATCACAGGAAAGAAGAAGTATGAAGCTGTCATCACAATTCCGGTAACCCCTTTTGAAGCTATTATTAATAATGTCAGAATGGTTGCTTTAAAAGAATTGTAAAACAAAACTTTTTGGAACCGTTGAGAAGAGAAATATTTCCATGACTTATCAATGTAATGAAAATAACTATCTTGTTAACAGATAACAATGTTACCCTTATAAAAAACCCGAGGTAGAAGAACTATTGCAGATGTATTGTGCGATAAGAATAACTGGTTATATTAAGGTTTCAGTATGTTGCTTATGTGTTGACAAAGATAATTAAGATTTATAGATTTCATAGTTACGTTCTACCGTTGAGATTTTTTCTAGCACTAGAAATGTTGTAAAAAAGACTCACACATAATCTAAAATATGCCTTCATTACATCAAATCATTAAAATATGTATGTGAGGTCATATGTTGTTATAGTCTTGGTTAAGAACAGTTTAACTAAATATAACTATAAGTAATAATCACAATTTAAAGAGAGTTATGAACAAATTACGACACTTTTTTGTTGGATCATTAAAAACTCGTAATGATGGACGAGAAAAGAAAGGGCAAAGGCAATCGAAACTCGATACGACTTTAACGAATAAGTACGAATAAAACGAATATATACTTCGTTTTTATATTTAACTATTTATTATTGTTTTTTTTACCTTTTCGTTGATTTTTTGTTAACTTATATTTATTACTAATTTCGCTGTTTTTGATTACTTATTTTAACACTGTTTGTTATTTAATTATATATGTATACATTATATTAGTGCTATTAATAATTTATACTCTTTTTAACTTATTACATGTACAAGTGGTGTAATTCCGTTGGAAGAATAAATAAATAGATAGATACCTCACTAAGCAAGTACTTGAACCAGTTAAAAGAGTTCGCTAGCGCTTCGCTATATCCAGTACATTGTGTTTCTAGATGGGGTCCGTAGGGGTGCGCTGTAATCGTTGTTTCAGTAATATTTTTGTGAGTTTTTTTTTAGTAAGAAATGACAGGATTTTGTTAAGAAATGCTGTATTGGCGGTTTTGTTGATTATAGCCCAATAAGAGCATTGTAAACCTCATGCACTCTTACAACCTTATTTCCAGTCGAAGAATTATCTGGGGATATCGTGCTTCGTTTAAATCCAGGATCACATGAAACGTATAGAGGCCTCTATTCGAGTCTTAGACGCAGAGGTTGATCAATGATTTAGGAGAAGAGCTGGAGATAGTTCAGTCCGGGATGCTTCTCGATCTTTCAATTTCTATTATGAACAGCAACCACTAATAAAGCAATAAAAGGAATCTGCGCTAACGCACAGACAAGAAATTAACGGAGGAAGAAGAAAAGAATCATAACAAATCTTCAACAAAGACTACGGAAAAAAACAGTCCAACAGAAAACAACATCCAAGAGCCAGCAAAAGAGCACTTAACCTATAATACTGTTACTAAAAGGAGACGGTTACGTTCATCATGTGTTTGGTCTGATCCAACGTTATGTGGCCTCAGGGACAAAAATGACCGCCATATGCTCGACTGCTTGCCGTTATATCAAACAGTTCTGAAGCTCTACCCAGAAGCTGCTATTTAATGCCAATGATATCTCACGTGGAACTGCCAAGTCATCTACCAACACCTAGAGTGCCTGATCAGCACTCCAAAGGTCGTTTTCTCAACAATACTACTACAATCACATAATTTTTCCAGATATTTGCCATCGTTTAGTGAAAAAAATCAGTAACTCTACATTTTGAGATCTGCAATCTGATCTCTTCTTCAGGTAAATAACTAACCTAATAAATAATTACAAACTATGTTAAAACAAACAAATCTAACCAAAGCGTTGTAGCACGCCGAAGTCAGGAATCTCAACCACCATGTTGTGTGTCAACTTAGTGTCAACAATAAAAACATGCACTTAATAAGAAAACTATACACAAAACTAATCATTAGAACTGAACTACAAAATACAGGTCACAATATGTTTGCATTCATCTACCAACCACCTACGACTGACCAGAGGCCAATAGCAAATGGCAATCGTCACGGCAGAAAGAAAACAAAATGGCGGAAATAAAAAGGACGGGGCACAGGAATGGACCTTTTTATTATTATTATTATTGGTTCATGCTAGATGAACTTCTTAAAACCATATTGTGACTTCATTTCATTTCATTTATTTGAGTCAACGGTAAACCATTTCGTACATATCAAGTAACAGATGGCATGCCAGAAATTAACAAATCCAAATAAATATCGCCAACACTTAATTGTAGATAATAGAAAACAATGTTATCAAATATCCAAAGTTTAACATAATATACATATGTACAAATTTACGCCTACATCAAAATAAATATCAAAATCGATTAATTATAAATAATATGAAAAATATTAAATAACAGCTGAAGTTTCACATTGGTTTATTATAAATATCTGATCCGTTTGATAATTTTGGTTTTCTTTTTAGTTCAACGTGGTGTTACTGATATTTTGTTTCACTAAACGATGGCAAATGTCCGAAAAAAATCATGTTTCCTTCACAATCCTTCCATCGTCAAAACTAAATTTCACGCAAAGGGACAATCACATACATGACTTCATCCTATCAATCAAGAGAACACCCTTATCAACTCCTTCTAAGAAGAAATATGTACCAAATGTATAGGAGTAGAGTTACTGGATTTGAACACGATCGGGAGGATGCAAGGCAAAATACCCCTGGCCAACATGCTTTTGGAAGTTTTGGTCTGTCCTGATAAAATGCCTGTCATCGAATGATTTCAAGACAGGGACATGGAAGTGTCCTGTCTCTGGTGGATACTGCCGCGCTGGACCATCTTCTCCTACAGAGATCATTCCACTGTCTCCTGCTACAGACGTGAAGAGTCCATCTGTGCCAGTGATGCCATTTTAAGAGTAGCAGCTTTTAGAAAACGACAATTGTAATTCTAAAATTAAAACAAGAGAAATTGCTCGGAACTCAAATTTACAAGTTTGACGAGCTGATGTTAGTCGTGCACTTGAACGCGCAGACTTCTACCAAAGATGAATAAATGTATTTAATAAACTTTCATTGTCCAATACGTGTTATTGAATCGACTGAATATCAACACATTACTATTGTAGATTTCAACCCCCAGACCCAGCGGGCTGCGTGATATTTTCTCCACTTTTGGTCTGTGAACACGCCAACTCGAGTGACCACATTGTAGAGCTCAGCCATCGACAACGTCATCACCAACATACCAAACATCCGTTTCTGTGTTGGATGTTGACGGATCTGAGGACTTGGCGCAGATCATTGTCCGAGGTTACAAAATGTGTCCGAATGCGATGTCTGAGGCATTCAATAGTCGCTTAAGGTTCAATTTAAACATTTCTCAACCTTTCCAAAAACAGAAGCAAACACATAACTGTAACACTTAGATTACTAGTAGAATATTGACTTCTGGTAAAAAGACTCATATTGTGCCACTCAATTTAAATCGCCAAAGAAAACTAAAACTTCAAATAACTGTATTGCAATTATAAAGACATTGATAGAGAATTCATTAATGCCGGAAAGATTGTAATAACACATTAAATAATTACAAAAGGAATTTCAAAACAAGTAGGATAAATGCTTAATTAATTTCAACCAAGATAATCTTTGTAGAAACTCTTAAAGTGGCACGAGAATTTAATATATTTCTCCGTCGGCTGAACCCTATCCATTATTCAAAATTAACTGCAATAGTCCAGATTGGTCCCTGTTTAATAAGTCGAAGGTTGCGGTGTGTGGTACAAGGGTCAAAATTAAAATAATTTGTGACGTTAAACAGAATATAAGCTTTGCTCCAGACAGTAATGGAGACATCCCTGAAGAAACATAAACGTTTCCTTGTGTCCCTTCGAGGCGAAAAATAGGTACTTAGCAATTTCTTTGATCTCTCCAACGGCTTTTGTCAGTGGCCCATGAGGCACTGCTGTGCCAGTTAGAGATTTGTGGACTTGTGATTTAAAATTAACGGCTTGATTTGTCAGCAGCTGAACTGGGTCGCCGCCTACCAATACTGTCGGAGAGAGGGTGGCCAATTGGCGACCATCACCTCGAAGGAGAAGAACGATGGCTTTATCATTGAGCTTAACAGGATTCGTAAGTACCAGTCATCTCGTACTTTTTATGGAAATATACAACTTTAAAGTAAGTAGTCTTAGGACATCACTCAAACAAATGAGCCAGTGACGTCGAACAAATTAATAGTCGAAGGGGTTGGTGCAGCAATCTTTAAACCTGGAATATATTGTGTAATATAAGAAGTGGTACCTTAGGGTGGAAAACTGTTTTACTTGTTATTAATGTACACTTAGTTTCGATACCTGTAAGGTCAGATAGTGGACGCACGTCAGTTTTGTTGAAATAATATTTGCCTAAGAAGTGTAAATGAAATTATTTATTAAAGAGGTTTATTATGAAGCATGACTCCACGCCAACTTCCATAGTGGTATCTATGTTGCCGGCATCATGATCATTGGAATGCCTTTGCTAAACCATCTTAATGTATTCGGTAAAAGGGTTGCTCTGTGGTATATGATAGCTGCATATGCAAGATTCCATGTTAAATTTAAACATGTAATCAGTATTTTAACTAGTCAAGTATATACAATAAGCTTATAGCCCTTGGCACACCACTAATAAATCAATTAACTTACCTATAACGCCAAGACAAGTAAAATATTTTTTCAAAGCTAATTTTATATTATAACTAAATTATGAAAGGTAAAAGCCAAAAAGTATAAAACAGGGAATTTTTACTTAAAATTAGCGTATTTATTGATTTACAAAACTGTTTTATTTAAGATAAATTTGACTATAAAAACAACATCAATATTTCAAACTAATGACAACACTACCAAACGATGAAGATATGTTTGGTTATGGCTGTAATTTTATATGCAGCCAACGTTTATACATTGCACAAGTACCCCCAGCAGGATCTCTTACTGATTTATACCTTCCAGTTGAACCTACCACTGGGCACAGCAAAAACCGATGTGTCACTGAAATCTGGGAAACCTTATGGATGTCCAGGAGCGGCACATCACAAATCGCAAATGTCGATATTCTGGGGCGCAAGGGGTAATTCGATAGGTCTAGTCTACTGCGGGAGATGACTGTTGGATTTGGTGGGGTTCGTCCACTAAGTATCAGAGGTTCTTGCTAGCCTCAACAAGGATGTGCCACCCCTACCTGCTTTGACCGGAGAGTTCTGGTTCAGAGCTGGCCTCCTCTTCTTCCGGGGGGGGGGGGGGGGGCATGATTTTGAGATTACTGCTCTAATTCTTCGTAATGGATCTAGATAGGAGGCGATCCCTTCCCCCTAACCTTACCCATCCTGAATATCCTGCCACTCCGGAAGCCGCCCTAAGTTCCTTATAGGGATTAAGTGTAATTTATAAGCTTATTGGCTTAAGAGAAGAAAATGTTATACGAAGTACATTATAAAAGTGTCCATCTATAGGGTTTATAAAAATGGTATTTGAATTCTCTAATTTCAATCTTCAATAAAAAAAAACTTTTACAGGCGGATCCCTTGGAAACCCTGAACACTGCTACTGGATAGGACTCACCAGTCTGGCCAACTTCAACTATTGGTATTGGATGACGACGGGGAAGGCCCTGGTTGACTTTAACGCTTGGGACTCCGGCGAACCTAAATCGCATACCGGGAGCCTCCGTTGCGCCTCTGCCGACTATTAAATCCGAAACATCTTGGTTCTGGCATTCCGCAAAACTGCGAGAATATTTGTTACTTCGTCTGCGAATATCAAGGCTAAACTATTTACTTTACTCTGGAGAAGTTTAATTTCTAAGTGCCTTACTAGCTTTTTATTTTTTAAATGTGGAACTATTAGGGACAATTTTTCTTTATTATTTACCTATTATTTAGCGGTACAATATAATACTATACAAACTTGCATTGTATTTTAATTTACCAAGTTTCCATTCGCTATGTTGTATATACAGTTGTTAATATTTTTTATACACATAATGTGCTAAAACGAAAGATCTATTATTTGATTTAGGGTAAGTTAGTTGTAAATTTATGGCACCTAATTGGAGAAAAACTATTTTGTACAAGGTGTCAATCAAGTATGGAACCAGCCTCTCAGACGTCAAATGATTACAGATTAGAATATGCCACTTGAATTTATAAATGTTACACAAAAAATTCCAATTTTCCAAGTGACTTTCAGTTTTTAATAATTTTAATCACATAATTGGGACGTCCCCCAAATGAAGTATTGAGAATATTTAATGCATGCATAGGTTGAGTTGCACATAAAATTAAAGGGTTTTGTTACTAGAACTACAACGCTATAAGATTCAGCCTGGGCATTCAATAATGAATTCTAGGGTATAATTTATTCCTAAAATGTTCATGCGATTATAATCTATTAATTCTTTAGAAATAACTAGGATTTTTGCCAAAGAAATGGTATGGCACCTGGGCTTTTATTCCTTTAGGCTCCAAAAGGGGAAACATGGACCTAGCCTCGTTTAATATATTGTTAGAGGTAACGTCTGCACCTCAATATCGGAAGAAAAAACCGATGGGCCGATGTGTACGATTTACGAGTGCTATACGGATTGTGCTGAAATTTGGAACAGGTATAGCTTTTGGTCTGAATTAACATTTAGAGTGCTTTTTACCACCCATAACACATTAATTTTCACCAAATATAAGTCGAATTCAAATTGAAAAATTAGTTTGTTTACATTCGAAATGTTTTGATAAGAAAAAAACGTATTTTGACAGCTGTTGACAGCTATAGTTCGACAAAACTTTCTGAAACATCTGTTTACATTTGAATTTTATCAATAATAAGTAAAACACTGCTTGATCGGTATGTGTAATGCAGATGGCAAATAAAACGTTTAATATTTAAATTTTACTCCAGATTGCGTCAGTGACGAATGATAATCATCTAATAGCATTAAATACTGTTATAAAACTAACCTCAATGAACAAAGTTATGAATGTTTTCACATAAGTTACTTTAAACTGGCGGGCTTCCTTGACATTACGATATTACATTTTAACAATGGCTAATGGAAAAAAAAACAGAGAAATGAATACTAAAATGCCTCAACGATTCATTCTTTTTCCTGGCTACAGTCCAAAAAACAAGTGTAACACAAAAATTTAATAACGATTATTTTGGAAAGTTGCAAATCCTTAATAAGAATTTTCCCTCTTATACCGAAAGTACATAGTAAGTAGGTAGAAAACCCTACCCTAGGTTTTTCAGTCCTACTTATGTGTGTATTTTCTTCATCAGCACAAGGTAAAACTCAACTATGTCAACAGGATTTTGACAAAAGTAGATTTCCGAGAACTAGATAATCGAACGTATATAAAGTTTGATCGAGGCAATATGGCAAGCTAAACTGTGACATAGTAGGTAAGTGAATATAAATGGTCTTAAGTAGGCACTATTTAACAGAAGTAGGCCATCTCGGTCCTACGTAAGTATGTATATATATATTTCTTCTTTCGTCAGAAAAACAAGACAAACTCTACTATAGTACTGGAAATATCGTAGGCCTGAAATATATGACAAGGACTGGAAAATATTACGCTTTTTTGACCGAAGTATGTTTCCGAAACCTGTGTGATCTGAGATTTGTGTTTTCTTGATCGGGATGACAAGGCAGATTCAGCTGTGACGTTTATGTATATAATTAATTAGAACCAGAAATGCTCCTACATGTGCCAAAACATGACATAATAATTAAGTTAAACTCTGATACTTTTTACCGCGAACTTAAATAATATCTACCTGATGTATGCCTACTTACGTTTTAAAATGTTTATAGGACTCCCATCATATTACATCATAATTGCTTTTACTAAGTAATATAAGGACTTTGGTTCTAAGATTGTGTGCGAAGCCGCGGGTGGTTAACAGCTAGTATTCTAGATAAAAATCACACACATAAACAGAAGTTTGTTTTTGTTTTAAGGGTACAACAACAAACAAACGCAACATATATTAATCTGATGTTAACCTTTCCAAAGATAATTGAAAATAGCACTTTCAAAAACTTGTTGAAAATCCAACACTACACAACCTTCTACAGAAAAACTTGAGTAAATAATAATAATTTTAATAATAATAATTTATTTTCCATTCGTTAAATTTACATGAATTATAACATAAAATGTCCTTCGAAATAACTGACCACAATTACAAGTATGTGTGGCCAGTGTGAATGATGAAATATAAACAAATTAACAACATCCTTAAACTAATATAAAATACATAGTAAAAAAATTATAAATGAGTCCAGTCTCGATACATCCAAAGACACTTCTATGCGGCGCTTGGGTTACTTCAAAAACTAATTAATATATGTACAGATTATATTCCTATAACAGGTGGTACTGCCAGTTCAACTTAAACATTTCTCCACATAATATACGTCTTTAAATTTTACCCTAATTTATTTAAAAGAAGAATAAAACAACAAATAAGACCAGAAAAAAATTTAAATTAGTTTCAAATATATCGTACAGGAATTTATTACTAAGGCAACCATTCATGAAAGTCTAACATCTTGGTTTAACAATAATCCACTCCTTTTAATTTTCTAGAAAATTATATTTTTAATAGTTTAATACAACTTTTTACCTCATATGGTAATTGGATTGAACGTACTTAGGCTCTCATATATTGGAAATGATTGTTTTAAATGAAGACAAATTGAATGACTTCTACAGAGGGGAAAATTCTGATGACAGTAATTATAAACCTCATTAACTATATAATTGGAACCAGCTCGCAATGAAGGTCCCATTTGCCATACTATACGTCAGTTTCCCTACGTTTCACCAGCAAGTGATTTTAACTGCCCTGCGACCATGACTGCAAAAAACTGGACTTTCAAGGTTCGGGAAAAAAAAACTACAAAAGAATGGGTTTCAAGGAACCTATTCTCGAGAGTAGAACCCTAATGTTTTGAAAATCAAACATATTAGAAATTTGGAGTATAACCAAGGCTGTAAGGATCGAAAACTTATTATCAGGTTATACCTCTCAAGGATCGGTCTTTAGAATCCTGTATTGTTTATAACTCTTGCTAATGTTATTTTACCAAGCAAGCTATTAAGAAAATTACAGGCTGATATTTACCTTGCTGTGAACACCGCTTACATGACTAGACAGATGACCTTTTAGAAGGAAGGAAAGGTGGAAAAGTTCCTTAAGTTTTTACAAGCAAAAAGTAGTGTGTGTGAAACCTAGTTGTTCATAGGACTTAAACTTGATAGACTAACTTTCCTGGAATACTCATGTAGACGATACCTTCGCAAATAAGTTAAGCGCAGTATTATACATGGCCATATTAAAAGGATAAAGAATATAACCTAACACAATATACTAGCTGTAATTGCATAACTTTTTTAGTTTGGGGGAGGAAACATCTACTTACAAACATAGAATCTTAACGCTGTAAAAAAAGAAAATGAGGGGCTGTTGCTAGGACTCAACCAATGGAAACGTGGAAAAGAGGCCTATCAAAAGAATTATGAAATAAAATACTGTGTTATCACTGTAAATAGAAACAAGATCATCATCCTGCATGCAGTTAAAACTAGATCTCTCCTAAAGAACTACACTAGCTCAACCACCTATGATGTTCCACAGGGCTCAAAGTATACCACAGCGCATCCACAGATTGACTACAGAAACGCGAAGCTATCTTAACTTTGTAGCAAAAGCTATCTCAAACAAAATCTCCTCATATTACGTCAAGGACTTAACCCGGCAAATCATTTTTAAGAAGGAGGCCTCCCGCAGCTGGCTACATGATCATCATTTATACACCTTTTGAACAGTTTCTATAAGGCATCGATACTCTAAGTTTAAACAGTAATATCTTTGTAAATTATTTTATTTATACAGGGTGCTCAGTAAAAATGTTCACAAATACTTTTGTCTTTAGCTACACATAATAAATTATCAAAAAAAATTTATATGAAGGTCAATGTCACTATATAAAACCGTTCTGTCTATCTGTGTCCTATAGTTTTCCGTCTATCTGTCCTGTACATGTATTTATCATCAAAAAGATTTATATCTTTTGAACCAATAAGTATAAAATTAATAAAGACTTTGAGAAACTGTATTAACCCTTTAGTAGACTATCTTTTGGAAAAATAAAATATTTTAAAAAAAATTTTTTTAACCCGTGTTCAAAAATGGTGGGACGATTTAAATTATTACCATCAAAAATAACCCCGAAATATCGATTTTAAAGGTCCGGCCAATTTTTAAAAATAGTAAAAAGGGTTGGTGTTGTTAATATTTTATTTTTAAAAAGGTTTAAACCAAGGTTTGATACAATTCTACAGGTTTGAAATAACTGTAATCTATAGCCGGTTCAAAAAGATTTTTTTTAACACATGGATAGAACGGAAAACTAAAGGTTTTAGGACATGCCTTCCTCATCTACGAACGTTTTTTGGTTAATTTTTTTATATGTAGATACAAAATCCCAAAGTAATTTGAAACCACTTTTACAGAACACGTTTGTGTAACTATTTACATGTAATAATTAACATTGTTTTATAATTAACGCTATAGCAGTTTAAAGACATGTAAATGAAATTTAAAATAATTGAATAACAGGCAAATCTTGCATAGAAATACAATATTAATGCATTTAGTATACATTGTCCTATACATAATCGGATTTGAAACCGCGTCCAGCTGCATGAACCATGAAAAATAAATATAAAGGCCGAGTTTGATTTTAAATTTATAAAGTGTTTAAACGTGATTTCCCTTATATTTAAGGACTTTATCCGGTGATTATAATTACACATAAGTCATATCACGTGTTCCTAATTATGTAAATGGGGAAAATGAAATATCCTGTCGGGCTGTTAACCAGTTTAAAAATAGGCCTACTTTAAATTTAAACTTATCCTCTGTAGAACTAAACATCTTATATGATGTCGGGTTGTCTATGAACACTTGTATGAAAATAAATGTTGATCCAGGGCCATCAACAGTTGTTAAGGGTTTTTAGGGTAGGAGATGGATAGGGGCAAAATAATTAAGTCGGTTTGCTGTGACCACTCTATCCTGCTAACCCATTAGTCCAAGCTTAGCGTTGTTGGCGGTATGTCCGCACATCACAGCAAACGATTTCGATGTTATTGTTTAGGCATCGATAGCAGAAATCGATTTTGTATCCGTTCCTCATTATCTTTGTTGTCAGCATAATATGCAGCCTTGTCCATGTTGATTTGAAGACAGAATCCAGGAAACTCTAAATTTGATTAATCAATTAGGCATTTTAAAATTAGGACACAAATAAAATAAAGGGCCGTAGTAAAATATTGTAATCATTTTCCAGTATATGAGACACGAAATATACCTTCAGGGGGAAATGCCATTATTCATTTGAGGGAGTTAGAGTTTTTTTGATAAACATAATTGGACACTCAATGCAATACTACCTAAATCAGCTGAATATAGAACTTAAGAATATGCGAAGTCCATGATAAGGGCTGACTATCATTCTTACTTGACCAGTGGGGATGATCAATGCGATTAACTGATAATTGGCTGCTAGAATATAGATACTAAGATCTTCTGAGTCATGTAAGGATTGCTATCATTCTCTACTTGACAGTGTGGATATCTAATGTGAATTACTGATTATTTGGCTGGATATAGAACTAAGATATGCGAGTTCATGTAAGCTGGCTATCATTTCTTACTTGACCAGTGGAATGCTCACAGTATTATGGGCCGAATTATAGAAACTAAGATCATCGGTATGTAAGGCTTGCTATCATTCTTACCTTGACCAGTGGTGGATATCAATGGCAGTTACTTGATAAAATGGCTGATATATCAGAACTAAGATCTTCGAGTCATGTAAGGCCTGCTATCATTCTTACTTGACCAAGTGTGGGGTATACTCAATGTATTACTGATAATTGGCCCTGAATATAGAACTAAGATCTTGCGAGTCATGTAAGGCTCGCTATCATTCTTTACTTGACCAGTGGGAGTATCAATGCAAATTAATGATAATTGGCTCTGAATATAGAACTAAGTTCTTCGAGTCATGTAAATGCATGCTTTACCATTCTACTTGAACATGTGGCGATACAATGCAATAATGATAATTGGCTCAGTAAAAAACTTAGACCCTAAGGGACACTTTGTTACCTATTATAGCTCTGGCGGTCGTTGGGTTCATATGGGAAAAAATCCAAAGGCAATGGTTTGTTGCAATGTTTTTTTGTTGGGATGTGTCAGGTCATGTGGAGACTAAACAATAATGGCAAATTCTAATTAGGGGACTTTCATCTATATGGAAGTGTGTTAGATCTCTTGTTCTGTGGCCCTGATTTAAAAAATAACAAAACTATTCACCATTAGCTACTTAAAATTTTTAAATCTCCCCTGTTGAAAGTATGGGTTTAATTAATTTTACATTGAAATATAATCCTTTGTGAAAAAAAAAAAATGATGTTAAGGTTCCCCCAAACGAAAGGCGCGAATTCATTAGCACGCTGTTTCACGGACGAAGTTAATTACGAAATGGCTGGGTCTGACCAAACTGTATGATGTTTCCTGATCAATATTAACAAAAGGGGCTTTGTGGATTAAGTAATGGAAAACTGGAGAGTGCTTTATTCTGTGTCTTCTCTCCGCCAATGGTTAATGGATGGTTTGGGTCATTTCTGCGCGCATCCCTGATAATGGCAAAATAACGAGATTGTTTAGGGAGAAAAACTTGTAAGAATTTGGGGCGGCTTGGGACTTTATCTATAGGTGACAATCCCTTATTAGGTATCCCAAGCTTATCCTTTAAAAATTTTGGCATTTTTATAATGTAAAAACTGATCACTTGATAGATATTTTTTCATAATAATTAATTAAGAACTCATTATCCATTGATAAAATTTTCATACTACTATACCAATGTAGGCCCACATGTATTGTTTCGCATCTAACTTTTGGCATTATGTAATGCGAAGAAGAGTAGGGAAATAATTCATAATAATTATAATTTCTCAATATTAAGGATTCTCCTTTTTTAGGGGCTCTTGACATGTTCTTTATGTGATTATCAGTTAATATTAGCTTACGGAAAGCATTATTGATAAAACATACAGATAACCAAGGCATTTGACTATCAATCTAGAACATTTGTTGCTATTATCAAAGTATTCAATTATTAAAATTACAATTGAATTAGATGATTAGTATTTTATGTACCTTAAATATGTCGGTTAACAGTATATACATAAAGCAGATCCTATGTTAAATGCGTTTTTGGGATCTAGTCCATGTGTGTAACTATATTTTCTGGATATAAAAATACCAGTAACAGCGATTATAATATATTCATGGTCAACTGATGATTTAAAAGGAAGATTTTCGAAACCTTGGGATTCTTGATAAACTGAATAAATCTTGATTCTGGTTTGTCTGCTATCCAGCAGGAAGTTTGGACGATTTTGTAATCAGGTGTGAAGGAAAAATTTTATTTTGTGGTATAATATACACTGAGATAGACATTCAGGGGAATCGATATAGTCTAAATTGGGTTTTAGTTATTATTTGATTTCAGAAATAAACGACGTTTGAGAAAAAGAAACTTAGTTAAGAAGAACCTTGCAATTTAAAAAAATTAATAGATTGACATAGGGAAATACGTTATTTTTTGTGAATTAAAAAATTTCGCTTTCCTCATTCGTTTTCTTCCCACACTATATTTGTTAAAATTTTCATAACGTTTGTCTACTAGCGTTTATCTGTAAGCCTGATTAAATAATACCCGAAAAGATTAAAGGGCCTATGTATGGAACCTTTATGAGATCATAAAAAAAAACGTTTCTATTTTGTTTTTATTTTAGGAAAGGTAAATTATAGGGCCGTGCCTACAAAAAAATTTTAAACATTAATGATACCACAGGCCAAGGCGTTTTGAAAGGGAGGTATGTTGCATATGCTAACTGTACGTGGATGTTGGGAATCAGACCATTCATTCCCTTACGATTAACTGTAGCGAAATTGGTGAAGGAAAGGATTGAGCTCAATTTGATCAGTGTTTAGGCCAGTTCCAGTATCATCAATTACTTCTTAGTGCAGCGTCTGGAATCTGGACGCTGTTCACAAGGACTTCACTATGGGATTCTTGGAGTGATCTTCGTATGAAGAGACCCAAAAAGTCGGTGACGAAGAAGTCTCAAAACGATCTTTGTCGTTTTGCTGTCTTCAAGTGACACATAGGACCCTATACAACATTAATAATAATCCTAGGTGATAGAGATACTCTCACATTGCCAATTAAGGTGCACTCCCCCCCCCCCCCCCCCCCCCCCACAATAACCATAGTTTCCAAAAAACAAATCTCTACGACATTTTTGCATGATAAAGTACCTTTTCCCACTGTCGTGGCTTATGTGCCTAAAGTAACAATTTATATAGATAGTAGCTAGCATGAAGAGGTTCTATCACGAAATGGGGGCTGATTTTTGTGCTGCCAAATCTCCGTTGAAGCACCTTCCAGTAAACTGCCTCTTTTCCAGTCGACAACGGGTTCCTTTATCATCAGCTTCACACTTCTGCAGCACGATAGACTCCTTTATCGCTAATTTTATTTGGAGAAAACGCGCTATGTTGGTAACAAAATTTTTTTACAAACACAATATAAAAAACCCCACTTTATCAATCTTAACTAATCGGTATGTTATCGAAAAAATAGCCTAAATCTTTGACTTAATCTCGTTTAAATGGAATATCTAATCAGTATGAAAGAATCAGTTAAGCAATGAGTATTCGTAGAGATTAATACCGCATAGATAAAACTTACTTATGTTTAAATGGTTTTTCATGAAATTATAAACAATATATATAAATCTTATTGACCGGATTTTAAGATTCTTTTCAAACGCAATTATGGATCTTCAGCTCTAAATAAACTTTTAAAGAGGGTCTTGTAGCGTTTTACTTGTCTACAGACTTTTCCTATTAATTAGTCATTAAATGACGTCACAATATATAAATCCAGTATGAAATATTTTTTTCTTCAATTTGTAATAAAAAAAAAAAAACCTCGCTTCTGTTTTAGTACTCGTCTCAATTATAAAAAAATTTAAACGTGTCATAAAGCTTAGTAAAAAAACTAAGATACTCAGAACATCACCACCGGTGGAAAATTTTTAATGTACCAAGAGGGTAAAGGGGGGAAATAGATATATGACGTACCTAAAATTAAGTTAGCATTATCTATGTAGGCACACAAATTTCTTAAATTGTAGAAGAGATTTAGTCAAAATTTTATTATTTTTGTGAAATTAAGACACCCAATTTTTCCATTTCTTATAGACAACTCTTATGATAATAAAAATAAAAAACATTGTCAAAAAACATGATGTGTTCAAAAATTAAAAAACAGACTTTCTATTGATGCTTTGAATATGATGCCTTAACAACATAGCGGAGAACAAATACGTTGCAGGATACCGATGAGACGAAATAAAACACCAAGGAGAAAATACTATATAAAAATTTTGATCCCAAAAGATTATACCCACATTAAATGGTGGCTTTCTTTCTTTTTGTGATGCCAAGTAAAATCATCTAACTGAATATATACAGCTAAACAGTTAATATCTTCTATCGTAAATATGAAACAATACAGTAGGCTAATATTAATTATTAATAATAATATTAGTCTAGAAAACCAAGTGGGTATATTAAATTATTAAATTTATCTTAGTCTAAAAACTAAGTGGTAATATTAAATTATTAATAGTATTAAGTCTAGAAACAACTTAAGTGGGTAATTATTAATTATAAAATAATATTATTCTTAAAAACTAAAGGGAGTATTATTAATTACTTAATAATATGTAGTCTAGAAACTAAAGTGGGTAATATTAATTATTAATAATATTAGTCGAAATGCTAAGTGGTAATAGTTAATTTAGTAATAGTATTAGTTTCTACACAACTAAGTGGTTTGGTAATATGTAAGTATTAAATAATATTTAGTCCTAGAGAAACTAAGTGGTATATACTAATTATTAACATTTAATATTAAGTCTATAAAACTATGTAAGGTATTATTAATTATTTAATAAATATATTAGTCTAGTAATTAAGTGGTAATTATTAGTTATTAATAAATAATTTTATTCTATAAAAACTAAGAGGTATATACTAATTATTAATAATATTAGCCTAAAAACCAAGTGGTAATATTAATTATATAATATTATTAGCCCTAGAACAAACTAAGTCGGGTAATATTAATTATTAATAATATTCTGTCTAGAAACTAAGTGGTAATACTAATTATTAATATAAAATAGTCTATAAAAAACTATGTGGGTAATATTAATTATTAATAATAATAGGTCTAGAAAAATAACTAAGTGGTAATATTAATTATTATTTAATATTAGTCTAGAAGAAAACTAGTGGTAATATTATATTCATTAATAAGGAATATTACGTCTAAGAAAACTATGTGGTAATATTAGTTGGATTAATATATTTAATTTCTAAAAAACTAAGTGGTTATACTAATTAATTAATAATAGTAGCCTAGAAAACTAAGTGGTAATATTAAAAATTATTAATAGAATAATATTTAAGAAACTAAGTTGGAAATAATGAATCATTTATTAATATTAGTCTAGAAAACTAAGTGGTAATATTATATTATTAATAATACTTATTCTTAAATAACTTAATCGGTAATATTAATTATTTAATAATTCAAGTAAATTAGTCTAGAAAACTAAGTCGGAATATTAGTTATTAATAATATTATTTCCTAAAATACTAATTGTGGTTATAACCTAATTATTTAAAAATATATTAGCTTAGTAAACTAAGTGGTAATAGTAATTTATTAATAATAATTAGTCTAGAAAACTAAGTGGGTTATAATATTAATTATTATTAATATTGAGTCTCATGTATTGATTCTATGACAGTAGTACACTTAAAGTGTTACTATTATGCCAATTTTCGTTTTTGAAACAATTGTGTTGTGGACCGGCCCTTCATAAGTCTTGACTCTTGTCAACTGTAAAAGTTACAGTATGCAGGTTTGTTAGGTATTGTACAACCACTTCAAGTCGGGGACCCCACATGAGTTACCACACTGCATCAGCACGGGTTGACAGGATGCAACTATCTGGTTTTTTTGTTTACTTATGGAAATAACAAGGTTTTGTCAATTATTTCGGCCCAAGCGACTTAGTAAATTGATATGTATTTATCATTAAATGGTTAATATGGAAAAATTCAATTTACTATATATTTTTAGATAATATGGTTCTTTTTAACAATATTTCAGTAATACTTTGTCTTCAGAGTGAAATGGCTTTTTTTTTGGATGTGTAAATATATTGCACATTAAAACAAGATTAGAATAAATAAATTGTAAACTAAACACAACATGTAGATTTTTTTTCCTATACACACTTCTACTATGACACTTTTGTAAAAATGACCGAGTTGTGATGAATCCGCGTAACGCAAAACGTTGGGGGCCCGGTGACGATTAAAAACCAAAACCGCTAGTCCACGAAAATCTAGAGCTTAGGCGAAACGTTATAAAGACGAAGTTTTGGCCAAAACCTTAATCTTCTTTATGTTCCACTTTATTGTTGGCTAAAGGTGATAAAACTATGTTTGTGGGACTAACGGGTTGGTTTTAAGGTTGTCATAAAGAGAAAAATATAATTCTGAGTTACAAAAAAAATCGTTTTAAGAACCCTTTCAAGTTCTTCTCATTTTTAACCCACACCCACCAAAACTATGCGTGGCTGACGATTTAAATTCTTTCTTAAAGGAAAATACTATTTCGATTTCATGTGAAAAAAAAAGTTGTGTGACCATTAAATGTGCAACCAAGAGACTCCTTAAAACTCTTTTATGTTACATTATAAAACTATAAAACTGTCAGCGAAATAAAAACTATCCAGCAGGTAAATTACAGAATGGACTTTATTTAAATCATTATCAATACAAAAGTTCGTTATGGGCAAGGCTTCTAGTTGTGAGAACACGACGGATCGTATCCAAGACACCCCCACCGGGAGCTACTGGAAACTCCCGACGAGGACCGGGTAAGGGTAAAGCGGAAAGAAACAGAAACACGACTGAGGTCGTAGTCGGGGACGTCGAAGAACATCCCGTAGAGGAGGAGAATCGGCCACGAAAGGCGGCCACCGAAGTCGCCCTGCAAACGAATAGAAGTACGATAACACAATAGTCGGTCCTTTTTTAAAAGGCTTGTTAAATTGGACGAAGGAATGGTATTGAAAGGATACACAGGATTTCGGACAATATGGCCATCGTATAGATTGTAAAAGCTATAACACAACTGTTTCGAGGATTGAAATGTATCCTACTTCATCGGGTGGGGGATGTATTAATTACATACAAAATTGAACGAAGGGTTCAAACATACCCAATAACTGCTTGAGTCTAGTCCCATGGCGTTGTCATTTGCATCCTGTGGCAGAGTAATCATGTGTGAAAAGATATTTTCATCGTCTCATCTAAGTGCACGATTTGCGAGCACTAAGACATTATTGCCACCCTGACGAATAGGATTGATTTCCAATCCCTCGAAAAACGTTGTGTCTATTACCTTTTTCAATAGTCTTCCACATAACCACAGGTTATATAATGAGGGTTGTTTCAATGTGAAAAATTCTTGATGTTTAACCCCCAGTTTTCACCTTCCTCTTAGTGTCTAGCGTCTGGAATCCGACGCTGTCACAGACATGACTCTTGGAATCTGGAGTGGATGTTCGGAAGAAGAGATCCAAACACAAATTCAAGTTAAAGAATGAAGCTCAAAATAATTTTCTTTACATTCGTTTTAACATATGTTTTTCTAACGACTCGTGATTACTCACTATTTTGTGTAGACCCCCCCACCCCCCCCCCCTACAAAATATAGAGCTCGTTTTCATGGTGAAGAGATATTATCAAACGTTTCAGCATCGGTGTTACTATTGAATGCTACTATAAGAACGTTTTAGACACGATTGCTAAGCACGGTGGGAGCAACCGAGGTTTTTCTACACATAACGTAAGCTTCTTCAAATAGATTAGGCCTACATGTTATATTTTTTTATGTTTATCGTTTTTATTTGTTATGCCACACGAAATTGACTTTATAACGTATTATATCTTGGTACTTCTTTTACTTTACTTTAACTTTTCTTACTTAATCTATGTTCGTGGCAATATCGGACCTAACGTTTTTTAAATTGTGTGCTGGTAGTTCTTTATTTTATTATACTATCTTACTTAATCTATCGTTCGTATAATAGAGGACCATAAACCTTTAAAATTTTTTTTTTTTTTTTTTTGGTTATTGGTATTAGTGCGTTCTTTTACTTTACTTACTTTCTTACTTAATCTATGTTCGTTGCAATACGGACCTACAACACTTTAAAATTGGTTATTGGTATTAGTGTTTCTTTACTTTACTTACTATCTTACCTAATCTATGTTCGTGCAAATACGGGACCTAACCTTATAAAATTGGTATTATGTGGGATTCTTTCACTTTTTTCTTACTATCTTACATATTCTATGTTCGTGCGATACGGGTCCTAACCTTTAAATTGGGTTATTGTGGTATTATTGGTTCTTTACTTTACCTTTACTATCTTACATAATCTATGTCACCGTGCGAATACGGACCTACACCTTTAAATTGGGTTAAACTTGGTATTATTGTGTTCTTTACTTTACTTACTATCTTACTTATTCTATGTTCGTGCAGGATACGGACCTAACCTTATAAATTGGTTAATTGGTATATAATTGGTTCTTTACTTTACTTACTATATTACACTAATGTAATGTTTCGTGCAAATAACGGCGAACCTAAACCTTTTAAGATTTGGTTATCTGGTATTAGTGTGTTTCTTTACTTTACTTACTTATCTTACTTTAATCTTATGTTCGCTGCCAATAAGGACCTAACCTTTAATAATTGGTATTTAGTGGTTCTTTACTTTACTTACTATCTTACTTAGATCTTTGTTCGTGCAATACGGATCTAACCTTTAAATTTGGTATTCAGTGGTTTCTTTTACTTTACTTACTGTCTACTTAATCTATGTTCCCGTGCAATACGGACCTAACATCATTAAAAATTGGTATTAGTGAGTTCTTTACTTTACTTTACTATCTTACTATATCATATGTTCGTGAGCAATACGGACCTAAACCTTTTAAAATTGTGTATTAGTGGTTTCTTTACTTCACCTTTACTTTCTTACTTAAACTATGTATCGTGCAATACGGAACCTAACCTTTAAAAATTGGTATATAGTGGTTCTTTCTACTTTACTTTACTATCTTAACTTAATCTATGTTCGTGCAATACGGACCCTACAACCTTTTAAAAAATTGGTATTAGTGGTTTCTTTACATTTACTTATACTCTCTTACATAATCTACGTTACGTGGCATGTCGGACTAAACTTTTAAATTGGGTTTATTGGTTTTATTATTAGTTCTTTTATCTTTACTCTTACTCTATCTTACTTCATCTTTGTTCGTGCAATACGGACTCCTAAACCTTTATATTGGTTATTGGGTATTAATTGGCTCTTTTCTTTAACTTTACTACTCTTACTTAACCTATGTTCAGTGCAAGGACTGGACCCAACAAATTAAACCTTTACCACTATTCTTATGTGGATAGCAATATTATCTGGAATCCAAACTGACAATTACATAAAATCCAATGAAGAATTAAAATTTCGACCCCTGGATCGAATCCCCGCTTGATTGCGGCTCATCTAGAGTATGCGATAAACGTGTAATTCTTAACAGTAAAATGGTTGTGTTGAGAAAAGGACACGTCACAAACGCAATCGTGTAAGGTTGGAATAATCCTTTAAGGGATTTTCTAGTCGTAGCTCTCTATGATAATCTCTGAAGAAAAAGACATATAGAAAAAGCCTTTGCCTCAATCTTAGAGGATTTCGTACGTTATTTAAAGTATAATCAAGGGGCATCTGGGCAAATCAAGCCTTCAGGAAACAACTTGAACGAGAATAATTATAAATTTCTTCACGAAATGTATATAGAAAGATGACTGAAGGGAAGTACCATGTTATTATCGATAATGTATAGTTTTAATATTCTTGAATAAGATTTCATCAATTTAACGTATTTTTTTTTCTTGGTAGTATAATTTCATTTCAAAAATTTAACTAATCTTAAATCATGAATGCATTTAAAATAACGTCTTCATTTTATACACTCATTACAAGCTGTAAAAAAATCGTATTTTTGTTCATTCAACCGAATTAGTGTATTATATTTCTTCTTACAAAAGTTGCTCATGATTCTCTTTTTAAATACCTTATTCTAGAGTTTTAAGAAGTAGTTTTTTGTTTTTAGGAGAGGTTTATCTCTAAAGTGCTTGTGGCTTTAAAACCAAAAACCAAATGCAATATGAACCATTTTAAAACAAGAAAGGGGTAATATGTGTTTAATCCAAGAATTTTACTTTCTTAAATTTCTGCTTATGGCTTTATTACATCATTTCTTATGTTGATAAAATAGATACGGTAAGAAAAGTCATTATTGAGTCTAAAACATTTAATTAACTATACGAAAGACAAAGCGTTGTTTTTCCCCTGATTAAAAGGCACAGCTGAGTCTTCTCGTTCTAAGGAACGTAGTATAAAGGTAGAAAGGTCATTTTGAACACGTCGTTTGGGAGAGCAACGTCATCTCGCCCCCCATGTAGAGGTAAACGGCATACGGCCAGATTTATACATCCCTTGGACAATATATTAAATGTAAATCAGTAAATTAATATATAATGCAATTTTAAAATAATTAATTTCTCAGTAACTTCTTGCTTGATACAAAAGTTATGTAACGTTTATTTATACTGAATCGCAGATAAATAACTACTATTTCAATCGGGAGGCCGGTTCTCAAAATGTCGCAGTTTTTCAAACTGACCAATTTTGCAAAACTGTCCTAGTTTTCAAAATGGCCAGGTGTAAACAGGTGAGTTTCATTTAGTTTTTACTTACAATGTATCCCCAGCTGGCCACTTTCGTGACGGTGTACCAGGTTGAGGATTGCTCTCGTCGGCAAACGAATAGGCTTCTGACCTTGGCGGACCACCTAAAGTGACCCTTTGACCTTGACGCAGGCGTACATTGTCTCCATGCTCTTTGCTGTCGATAGGACGGGTGGTGAAATACACGATCTTGGACTCGGCTTGGAACTGACTTGCCGGTGGCTCCATCAACGCTTGCACCGCCACAACGGTCAGGTACTTATGGGGTTAAAACTGAAGCCAAAAAATTTAATTTTTGGTGAAATATTGGGAAACAACAATAAACAAGGGATTCTTGAAGCAGTCCCTGTAAAAGGAAAAAGTGAAAAAACTATATTTCGAACAACGTAAAATTATTCCATAATTGGAACTCTACTCTATGATATACTTAGAAGATCTAACTCTAAGAGAGTCCCAACATGTTTGTGTTGTGTCTATCTTGGTTGGAAAAATAAATTATAAACTAACGAGAATGTGTATAGACCCTCCTTCTCTATGATGTATTAGACTTGTTCAAATGAAAAAATTACTCATAATTAAAAAAAATAACAATGTTTATTTGTACAGTGGTTTGCTTTTTTTACTGGTGGATGTCAGATAGCAATAAATATTTGCCTGGACAAGATATTTT
Organism: Homalodisca vitripennis; assembly: GCF_021130785.1. Lineage (NCBI taxonomy): Eukaryota > Metazoa > Arthropoda > Insecta > Hemiptera > Cicadellidae > Homalodisca > Homalodisca vitripennis. Next base: position 36,857 of record NW_025777712.1, on the reverse strand, counting down.
TAATGATAAAACACATCTGTGGATATACTTGATTTCGCAAGTTTCAAGACGGGAATTAGGTGGACTCACTCCGTATAAATAATAAATGTTTGCCAGTAGTTGAGAACTCCTATGATTTGGGACATCGATGTTACCGCTTCCTATGTAAATTCCGTCGTATAAAATACGAGACCTGTAACAGAGTCGAATTTCTGAAACCATCATAGGATAACTATTATGAGATGTAATCAATTGCTCTATTTACATTTCTTTCTTGAAACAAAGATATAACAGTCATATCTTCAGATACACTTTACCAACAGTTCAGTATTAAACGTTATCACATTGTAATTTTTTTTCTAACATTATATTCATTCAATGAGAATGAGTTGGTTAGGACACTTCATGTTTTATTTGACAATGTTCAATAAAACAATTCTCTCTAACTTATAATGGGGATTACTGATTGAAGAAAATTCTCCAGGAGATTATATAATATTGATTGTATACTTTAAATCAAAATGAAAATGAATTAAAATTTGTTTTGAACATAAATAAATTGTATTTAGTTTCATGGTTTTTGTTTGTATATTACACCTTTAACCAAGTATGGGTAACTTCTCTGATTGAAAACGTTTACCCCCGTATACTCCAAGACCTGCATCCTTTTTGTCCTGGGAACCTTCTATTTTCCAATGGACCACGGATTGCAGCTGGAAAGACATGATTCACTAAATGACATACAAGGAATCAAAGACGTTTTTTATAACACAACCAAAAATAACCAGTTTAGTTTTCAGTGTGGTCCGTAAAATCTGTCTTAAGCTAAGCCCTGGGACCAACGTTACAGCTGAAACTCAATGTTATGTGAACAATGCAAACTACACATTAATCAAAATCAGTATAAAGAAACTTATCATTAACCTTTTTAGTTTAATGTTGCATTTTTAGGTTACTTTTTGTGAAGATAGTATAAATGAGGTAGAGTCTGTATTTATTATAATGGATGAATTTTAATTGAATACATCTAATAAGATAAATTAGAACTATATAAACATTTGTAGATAGTATACATCATATTTTAGAACCTTTCAAATAAAAACTTGAATAGGCCATTTCAAATGCTTTTTAGGATATAATCACAATGAAACAATGTGAATAGAATAGCTTTTTGGTTCTCCACACTTACTCGAAGAATTTTAATAATGTGCACCTGAGAAAAAACATCGTATGATTTCTATATTAAATAAAAGCAAGGACACACAAATCTAGAATTCTGTGAGCTTTAAGGTCATATGGTTCTTTTTTTTAAATTTTAACGACTTCCAAACTCACTCTTCAAAATTCGTTACCTATTCTTTTTATTGACTTTCCAAACATTTAATAATTGAAAAATCTTTAATTAGCATTTAAAAGTAATTTAAATTTAATAGGGACTACTAAAAAAGTTAAAATTTTGGATGTTTATCATAAGTAAAAATTAATTGTAAATGTGCTGGAGGAAAAATACTCCAGATTTGAAAGATAAGCCAATAAAATGCTGATCAATTAAAAAATAAATAACGGAAAAATTTTCAGATTTTTAAACTCTTACAAAATTTCTATATATTTCAGTTATTGCTTGATTCTGGTATTTAGTTGCTATTTTTTATCCTCTTTTTCCGTAAGTTAAAAATAATTTTAAAACCGTTCATTTTCAGAAGGCATGAAAATATATAAGGCCCTACTGTAACAGCAAATTTTTGTTTGGATCTGATTACTAAACACTGTTGCAAATTTTTCCTGCTTTAATACTTTATACATTCTCGTTTATATTCTTTCTTCAACTTCCTTCACGAAAATTTGTTACCTAAGATAGAAATTATCTCTGAAATTAACACAAAAATTAAACCCGGTAACAAAACCAATACCGCACCGCCCCATCATTAAAAAATGCCCAATACCAAACCGTGAAATATTTTACGTCCATGGATTCTCGAATTTTTTTATTGAGTATCATTTAAAGTGAGGACGAAATGACAAATTTAAACGTCCTCCTTATTCCTCCTCAGAGTGCTATATACTGTCCGGGGTTGTCTTAAAAGCTTGTGGGCGATAAAAATACAAACAATCATTACCATAGAGCCTATTTCGCACCATGATTACTTTACCAGATTGAAATTTTATTAGTTTCTGAATATATTTTAAAAGAAAACTCACGTTATCTACCGCAGTACGAGAAGTATACACTTTTTACACTTATAAAAATTGACATCTGTGAATTTTAATTCGTTTAAAACCATTTTACAATAAAAATATTTTTATGAGTAAATATATACACTATACACTTAAGATAATAATACTAATTGGCCCATCATGGTATAAACGCAAGCTACCTTACTTAATACCAATATGGGGAGTGTATTCCATGATGTCATGCTTTACCAAACCGAAACCCGCACCACACACGATTTCAGCTCCACTTGGTTTATAAAGGCACTTTATTGACAACTGAATGTGTTTTAAACAATTAAAAATTTTTGACATTTTTTTGAGTGCATGACTGTCAACGGGGTCGAAATAATTTAAAACTGATTTGACCTATCTTGCATAACTGATTTGTTACTAACTCGGTTACAACAGTGCGTACGTAAGAATTTAAGCATAGCAGGAAAATATTTGGTTATTATAAATGTATGGTATTCTAGAAGAAATCCAAATTTTATTCTTCTTTCAAAAATAAAATCTATTTGTTATGATATTAACAATTGAAATGTAATCTGAATTTTCTGGCCGGGTTCTGGCAATGCTGGGGTATTTTGAGAACCACAATTCCAGTTTTGCCCCGTTTTTACCAATACGAGATATTTTGGCGACGGAAAAAGAAACTATTTTGAATTCAAATATCTTGAAAATGGGGACTCTAGTTACAAAAAATGGTTGATTTCTGTGAAATTCCTGTGCAAAGGCTTAACGAAATCGCACTAAAAAAATTTGCGTGATGGTTTGAGGTAATTGTCGTTAAAGTATAAAGCTAATTGGTCAGTACAAGAACAACAATCACGGCGTCGATTTACTATGAAAGATCGGTAATTATCTAATTTAATTCCTATTAACACGAACAGTTTTAAAAGCAAAACCGTTTCCAATTAACTTCAACAAATTCCTTACAATATTTCAGGAAGAACAGGTGTGTGAGGTAATTTATATCTAGACCTAGTAAGTAGGTCTTATTTCCAAGTTAGACAAGGGTCAATGATGAAGGGCGAAGAGTCTGTGGTAATTTTGGCATTCTTACAGGGGGTTGAAATCCAGTAAAAGAATGTTTCCTAATTTGAGGCACGTATTCTCGAGTATTTTGTAAGTTTGGTAACTCTGTCTTTTAGCGAAGCGTTTTTTGTTTTCAACAAACAATTTTACTCTTTTGCTGCGATTGCAAATATACTCAAAAACAGAACAAAAAACACAAGACAATGAGATTTGGGTAGGTGAAGGTTTATTCGGTTGATGGAGCGGATATAACCAACATACAGATTAGCAAACAAGAGAAACAGGCAGTATGCGCCAAAGCCACCAACGACTGACACGGAGCGGACAGTGATGGCAAACTAGACTGGAAGTGTGTGGCTAAAGCACACATAAACGAGCTCGACAAGGCAGAGTGACGGCCAAACTAGACTGGCATTGGTGGCCCCAAAGCCTACTTAACGACAGACCACGGGCGGCTGTTTGCTAAACTAGGACTGTCAGTGCGGTCCAAAGCCACCGTAGCGACAGACAGGGCAGTTAGTGATGAGCACTAACTAGACTGTCAGTGTGTGCCAAAAACCACCGGACGGACAGACAGGCGCAGTGATGGCAGAAACTAGACTGTCAGTTTGTGGCCAAAGCCATCCGAACGACAGGACCAGGGCAGTGATGGCCAAAAACTAGAAGGCCATTGTGGGCCCCAAAAGCCACCCAGAACGACAGACAGGGGCAGTGGATGGCAAAAACTAGGACTTTCAGTTGTGGCCAAAGCCACCCGAACGACAGAAACAGGGTCAGTGATGGCAAACTAGATACAGGCATTGTGGCCAAGGCACACCACTTGACAACAACAACCCGTGAGGCCATAGTTTAACCCGATCCCCGCTGTCCTTCCGCTCATCAAAAAACTGACGCTAATGAACAAAATTCCACAGTTACGCCTGTTTTGTATATCGGGGCCTATTGTTTTACGACCTAATAAATAAGATCGTAAACGTGCATGATGTTAACCATTGTTCTTATGGTACATAAGAAGTTTTGGCCCACCTCAACAATTACCGACATTTAAGATGACTTACTCTGAAGATTGGAATATATTAAAAAAATGATGTTTATCAATCCACAGAGAAATTACATGGCTTTTTAAATTTAGAGATCTTGGGCAATTTTTCTTATTGCCCAAGCGAGCATACGAAGCTTAATGTTTTTTCAGTGAGTTTATCTGTAACTATAACTTTTAAATAAATATCTTTTTTAAAACAAGTATGACAGAGAAATCATTATTTTAAATAGTAAATGTATAAACTAAAGGACATTGTAAATAGAGGTAATTTTTAGTTCAAAAGAGGACAACATCATTTAATAACGCTTCAGCTAATCTCTTCTATAAACGTTTCTAAAACAACCATTATCTTTGTTCTTTTATTATTTGTGTACATGTTTCAAATATATTCCGAATACATTATGCAAATGTCTACGCAGTCCCAAAAATTTCTAGTAGAATAGACCAAAAAAAGTGTTTTTCCCAATTATTTAAGTCTTCAGAAAAAAAAAATCTTAATACCATATTGAATAATCGTTATCCTAATACAAAATACTTTAAATCGAACTAAAACTAACGTAAAGGTAGCTTATGGTGGAAAGGGGTTTATTCCACGTGAATGTTGCAGTTTAGCTCCAGACTTTCCCTTCCTCTTCTTAGTTTGGCAGTGTCTGGATGAAATCTGACTACTGTCACAGACTTTGTACTCCTGCGAAAATTTAGTAGGGTACAGTTCATCTGAAAAGATCGTTTAAAAAGATCTGGCGACGAAGAAGCTAAAACTGAATTCATTACAATCCGTTTAGACATTTAAAGATCTACAAAGTATTGTGTAATGTTAGGTGAAGAGTAGGTATTCTCATTGTCTCATCAGTTACACCAATTATTGAGATGCACTTACGATGTGATATAACACAATCCTCTAAGCTCGGTGGAGCAACCGAGTTTTCTACAACAGAAAGTAGCTACGCGTGATAGTACAAAAACTACCCTAATGTCTTGAAAGGAGGTACTGGTTTCTAAAAATTATGTACCAATATAAACGTAACGGGATGAAACTAAATAGTATAGTTGACAACCTTATCAAAGTCTTGAGTAAATCTGACTATCAATTGGAGATAAGGTTTTTAACTTTTTAAGATATTTACATTTAAAATTATATTTCCAAGTTAATAGTTATCGCATCACGATTTCAAATTTTCCCAAATACATCAAATTTGAATAAGTACACTTCAATAAACATTTGAGGCCCCTACAATTAATTTATCGTCTCTGCACGGGCATACAAGATCATCAAACTTGGAAATGACTCAACTTTGGCATGAAATACCATTAAAGTCAGCGGCCTAATCGAAATGGTTCTCATGATTTGCAAGAAGTGGAAAAAGGAAGATTAAATACAAATTTAATTCATGGCGCTTAAATTGATTACACTTACATAAGTTTTGCGGTGTCTTATCAAGAAAGTATACTCATATTAAAGGAAGATAGAGTAGCGAATGACGTAAAGGATGGGGGAGGGGAGCGGAGAGAAAGTACACCGATAAACGTTAGTTGATAGGCCGGAGATCAAATAAAGAATATAGAAGAGGGAGCGTCCCTGGGGAGATTACAATGGACTTACTGTCGGTAAGGCCCGCGTTTGAAGGGGCCTTATTCATTTCCATTTGCCAATCATGTGTGGAAAAAGGTTTTGATGTGATCGCATGTGTACCACTTTATTGCTTTAAACATTTATTCACTAATCATATTTAAAAGTAATAATTATTGTTTACATAATCATTGGATACAACCAAGGGTATTATTGTCAGGGGTTTTCAACATGTGTGACACGTATGTTTTTTCTATTTCCATTGTTGATCGTTTTTTTTGGTTGATATCCCGACAAATATTTGGTGGAGTTATCTTACCAATCGAAATCTGCCTATTAATGTTCAATCTGATAAACAACAAAGCTTCAAGAATTTGGTAGCATTAGCTTCTTCAATCAATGTAGCTTAGTTGTAAATTACATTCTTATTCTATTTCGTTTTTCTGTAAATCAATGCCTTCAACTTTAATATTTACATTATTTACGTAAAACATGGCAGCTATTACTTGCGATTTTTCATTTTATTCAATAACTTTTTGGATAATTGAATTATTTTAAATATCACAACAAAGTTATTTTATAACAGTTATAAGACATTTAATGTAAAAACTTAGTCTGAGTATTCAAAAAAAATCTTAAATTATTCGCCATAAGGTCCATTTTCCGGTACTTTGGTTGTAAACAAAACAAACCAACACATAAAAATCCTAAATTTGAAAATAATTGATTTTAAAATTAAAATTGTCTCAATTTAATGAATAAAAATTCAAAAGTACACAAACAATTAATTTTGTGGAATATTTTATTTAAAAAGGGTTTAATAATTTATAAATATCAACCTTTGTTTCCAACATGTTTTAGATAAATTTATACAAATACATTTTATCTGTCAGTTCTGTACCAACTGTCAATCTTTGGCAAGACGGAAAAATGTCAAGCAAATTTACACATATCTGGTTTATAATCGTCAACCTCACAAAAATGAAAAAAAGGGGAAATGGTTAATTCATATATTTAATTTTTTTATTCTTATGTTTGAATACAAAACAAAAATGGGAAAAAACAAACAGATAGTAGAGAATTAAAAGTGATATATATAAATGATATGGAAAAAGTAAATTTAATGGATAGAGAAAGAACCTTTTCCCCACAAGTACTGACCCAATCTGCACATTTTCATCTAATTGAACATTTCCATAAATCCACATAACACAATTTCTTTCTTGAGCAGCGCTTAAGTCGTTATGAAGCCAAAAACTCATACGCGCCCAACCTTACAAGTAACCTTTCCCAATTAAATTCCGGAAGATGGGTACAGATTAACGTTCTCTATAAAAAAGGATTTTTTTACATATAAACTTCATATATTATGAGATAGATTTCACTCTTGTTTATTATATTGCCCACCCTCATGGACCTCACTGGTCTGTACGAGGATCTTATCGCAAAAAAGCAGAACGAGAGGAAGAATCGATAAAGAAGTAAAAATAATCGATGGTCTCTGTTAAAAAGTGCTTCGGTCACAGACTGGATTTCGAATAGCATGAAACATGTCCCCGACGTTATGGAGAGTTATCAGATGTTTGTTGCTCTTGGTTTTGGTGGCAAGCGTACCCTTTATAGTGGCCGTCGCTAGCTTATGCGTTGACGGAAAAAAAAAAAATGTCTTTGAAAACGGCACCGTTTGAAATGGTATTAATGGAAAATTGGGAATAACACCCCCCCACCCCCCTTATATTAGTTTGGTAACATATGCATTTTTAATATAACACCTGTAGGTGTACCCGTGTTATTTTGGGATTGGGACTTTTAAAAACTTAAGTAGACGCCATTTTTTAAACGGATTAAAGGATTGGCTTGAATATATATTATTTTCATAAAGGTGTACCAAATGAGATTAAAAGCATTCCTCAAGTATGTTCATAACTGTAAACTGGTTCAATAAGTATATGCTTTTATTTAAAAAAATACAATGACAGACAGATTAGACGGAAAACTAGGTTTTAGGAACGTACCTTCCATATTAAGACTCGTTTTTGCTCATTTTAATGATCTAGAACAACATGCCGAAAATAGTTATCGAGTAACACTTTTTACTGAACACCTTGATATGACTTTAGGCGCTTAACAATGTTTTAATAGGGATTTTTATGAAATTAAATTACTTTGACTCGCGGCGGCTTGTAAAGTAATTTACGACGATTATCCATTCAGCAACCTTTCTAGAGTAAAGGTGTAGTGGTGGGGAAAAAGGGGCATTTAGCTGATGATCGGGTCACCCCGTTTGAGAACCAAGATTAGGAAGGGATTATTTGCGGGAAACTGCTGGGGTTTATAGGGCTTTTCGACTGGATAGCCGGCTTAAAGTTAGAGCGGAAATTGTAAAGATGGGGTTCATGAGAAGTAATTTTCACTAAGTACGATTAAACGATTTACTGATATGAATAAAAGTTTATCTGTAGTATTAATTAACCCACATTACCCTTGCCGGGTACCTATGTAGAGAAACCTCGTTATGAATGTACCTGTTTATAATCAAGGAAAATCAAGGACATTTTCTATCATCTTCAGTTATTCAACAACAATACAGTCAACTCCTCTCTTTCCACGATATTTGCTTCATTCACAATGCTTCCATCGTTTAGACAAACAAACCTTCAAACTCAAATAAGTTGCTCTATTAGTTATCATGGGTAGCAATACACTACATGCAGGGAATCGTGAGTTTATAATATTGCACAAACAGTTTAATTACAAGTCAAAAACCCATCGTGATTAAAACACATATTTAGTTGAATTTACGAAGACAAAGATTGGTGTAATCTATGTGATTTATAAAAAAATTGCAGAAAAGTGGTGGAATTGTAATGGTGTAAGTTTTATCTCTACACTCGTATATTTTCTGCCACATTAGTTGAACGCGTTACCAGGACATAGGATTTCAAAGTTCAGATTAACAGACATATGAGTAATTATTGTGAAAGAACCTAATCTTTGAGTTGCTCCACTAAGTATCCCAAACGACTTCAACAGTACATGTTTAATCTTTCTACATTACGTCATACAAGTTACAAAATTATAATTTTATATTTAGTTGCACTATGTAGCTGTTAAAGGTATTTTGCCTTGCTTCTCTTCAGAAAAAAAAAAAAAAAAACAAAAACAAAAACAAAATAAAAACACTCCCATACTATTGGTATTCCCCCAATAGAACATTTTTTTTTGGTGTGGTGGTTTTTTAATATATTTAATTACGTAATAATAAAAATCTATGAATTACCGACTCAGGAATAATAAGAGAAAGTCAAATTCTAATAACAATCGATTAAATTGAAAAAATTTAAGTAATCTCTTAAGAGTATAATTTTCATGAACCTTTAAACGATCTTGCCATTATGAATGGTATCAACATCCTCAAAATTGAAAATGGATTTATTTTTCTGTACAAGGGAAATATAACTGTGGATTATTCCACGAGGATTTTTAGACATATTTAAGGTATTAAATTTTAAGTTCATCATAGAAATTTCATGTCTAATATAAAATGATCGTTTAATAAGCGTTACGATTTTTTACATGTAATCTACAGATTTATACTACAAGAAATTTAATTTCTTTCAAGAGTACTTACATTAAAAATACGTATTATTTCCGTTAAATTACTCAATACCAAAATTAATTTTCTTAATAGATAAATTTAATTAACAAAATTTACTATCTCTTTCCAAAGGTACTAATCTCATATATATTATAAAAAATTTGCATTTGCATTGAATTTAATTAGTTTTAATTGGGATGTTGGTTTTTAAAATTGCCCTCCTTTAAAGTGCCATGTTTCCTCGTGGAGTGATAAAAAAATGTGCGCCTGTCTACAAAGGAACAAACTAAATATCTTTAAACGGTTGTGACTTAGAAAAACTAACCTAAACCACAAAATTCTTTAGCATCAATCTTAAAATTGTTTCAACGACCCGCAGCATGTGACATTCACAGTTTTAAATCACAAAACATTTTTCAGCCACTAAAGAGAGTTTATTCTGAATCGGTGGGGTGGCCTATAGAGTAGAAGAGGATGACTTACGGACGGTTAGGTGCGCGTTGGTAATGACAGCTTTATATTCGACAGGGTGGGCCGCTCAACGTTGAAATATGGTGAATAGATTTTCCGATACTTTCAATTTCTCCCTGCATCTCACCATACTGACCGAAAAGGTTGAATAATCTTAGTAACTTAAATTTTAGGGAAGTTTTCAAGATATACCTTGGGAATAACAAACTCGTGTAGATATCGTAATTTTATTGCAAGGCAGGAGTTACGGTTCACACCTTGTGTAGCATAATATGCTTCGCTTAGAATTGCATGCAAGATTTCAAGTCTATTCCCCATTTTTTACTCTCGAGATATTATGCATACATGATTGACAGGAAGTAGACAGACAGGACAATTCGTACTGCTCAGAAATGTTTTACCTTTCCGGCAGGCAACAGAGATATTGTAACCAGCCTACTGGGTGATGGTGATAGGCTTCAATGATGCTCAGCCTGCCAAATTTTTCAAGGTTAGACTTGGCACCAATATTAGATCTCAAATCTTCTTCATTTAGAAATTAGCAGTTTCTATGGCAAAATTTGTAAATCTATTAGCATGAAACAAGAAATGAGAATATATCACTCTCAGTATTATTTTGTTCTTTCAATTATGGGTTTTTCATTAGCAGTGTTTTAAATAATACAGCGGTTTGAGATAGGACAGAGGGTAGATACACGCACGCAGCAGTGAACTGAAATCAAATCTTTGTCCTCAGACCCCTAACATTAAATTGCCAAACTCTAACTCAAACTTCAAATAAATTTTATTTTCAAAAACAAAATTTCCAACACTTGTACATGTTTAATGCATGAAAATTGACAGCACATAGAACAAAGTCTGTGCGTGCTGTCCAGTTCAAATCTAGAAATGTACAAAGTATTAATAATAAAAATAAGAAATGCTATATGTTAATGAAAAATAAATAAATAAAAACAGAACTAAAGGAAACTTTAACTAAAAAATAAAAACTTGACAGTCTATTACATAATTTAAAGTATAAACATTTTAATCAGAATCACACAAAAATTCTAGAATGTGCTGTCTTAGCACGCATTTAAATCAAACACCGGTAAAAACAAATGAAGATGGACAAACAAAAAATACATTATCTCAGAGACGATGACGCACGGATGACAGTGATGAGTGGAAGTTAATGACTGTATCGGTAAAGTTAGTAATAAGCAATGATTTCGTTGTTTTCATTGGTAACGGTAAGTGGGGGAGAGGAGGGCCTCAGCACCGTCCCGGACCGATCATACGAAGCCAGGCAGTGACCAGCCGCTTGAAGCCACTAACAGGCTCGTCCTGCAGGTCCCTTATCACAGAAGGCAAGTGTCAAGTGTCTGTACAGTGTGTTGGCGACATAGTATACGTTAGTGAGGTTAATAGACAGTTTAAATTAAAGGGACCTGCAAGCCCACACTCACAACATAGCGTTTTCTTGTAGGGTAACTGTGAACAATAGGGGTGAGGACGGCCAACCTTTATGAGAGTAGGTGTAGACCAGTACAGTCCTAATAAATAACTGCCTAATTGTAAAAATATCAGTCTCCATAAAATAACAGAGTAGATGAATATTGTCTTTGTTTATTAAAAGCTGCTTTTATTATTGATTTTTTGAATAACATTTAATGGTTTCTAATGTAGTTTTATAGGCCCCCACCCCCATGCGATGATACCGTATTGTAAAATGGACAGTACATACGACCAAAGTAAACAGTTTTTAACTCATTATAATCTAGAATTTGGCCGTCCATAATTGACGAAATATATAAATTAATTTCCTTAATTTGGACTTTATACAATTAACGTGAGGTTCCCACTTGAGTTTTGCATCAATAATTACACCGAGAGATACTTGTACAGGTCCACCCTCCTCTATCAGCTGGCAATCACAATGCAGTATTGGAGAGAGTACACCGCACGAGTGTAGCACAGCAGCCGCAGGTCCGCAGGTGCCCGCTCGCAGCGCGTAGTGCGATCGGTAAAACACTTTGTTTTATTACTGACATTCATAGTTAACATATTGTCAGAAAACCATTTATGTAAATAAAATTTAATTCTTGGGAAGCAGTTTTCATATACTTCATGCCAAGTTTTTTTCGCTATGAATTACCACTGTATCATCTGCAAACAGGAGTAGTTTTCCTGTGAGATTCAGTTTACTAGGTTATTTATATACACTAAAAAATAATAAAGGAGACCTAACGAGCTTCTTCCCTGAACCACCACTCCATAATTTACTTCCTGAGTTCACTGCTAATATTATTTATACACACGACAAAAACTTGGTTTCGAAACGACCGCTTAAATAACTTATGAACCAATTTAAGGGCCATCCCTTGGACTCCAATACATTCAAGTTTACTAAAATAACAAATTTCTATCTATAGAATCGAAAAGCTTTGGCTAGATCAATAAAAAGAAGTAATGATTTATATAATTTTCTTTTAAAGCGTCTATTATAAGTTTATTGATTTCAAAAAGGGCGTCAGAAGTATTTTTACCTGGCCTAAATCCAAATTTGAGATTTTGATATAATATTATTTATTTCAAGATAATTTTGGAAACTGATATTTTACCGCACTTCTCCAGTACTTTACCGACCGCACTTAGCAATGAAATCGGTCTGTAATTTTTCATATCGGATTTATCATTAGACTTATACAAAGGTATTACTTTGGCTAATTTTAATTTGTTTGGGAAAACTCCTGAGGTAAAAACTGAGATTGATTAAATGTTTGATCGGTGGTAAAAGATTCCTTAATATTATTTTTTTAAAACAGATGTAGGAATTTCATCGACCCCGGGAGCAGAGCCACCGCGTAATCTGGCAACGCATCTCTCCCACCTGGCTGTCTGTTACCGGCATCAGCCGGAAACACATGATCGGTTCTATAGGCGACATCATCCACGAGGGGCGGGTCGCCGGACCGCGGCAACTTCTTTTGCTAAATGTGAACCTACATTAGAAAAGAAAATATTAAAAGAGTTTTGCCACAGCCTTAACTTCAGCGCCCCCATGATCTGAAGCCTGCAGGAAGTTGTGAATGGGGAATGGGGTATTGGAATCGTGCCCCACCGCTAATTTCATTGATAAACTTTCCAAAACATTTTTGGACAGTTCGATGAATTTTGTAATTTTTTTTCTCTATATAATAAGCTGCCTTTGGTCTTTTTTTTATCTCTTTCGCCAAGTTATTCCTATAAGTTTTAAAATAATTTTTGAGCGTAATCATTAAAATGGTTGCCTTTTTTTAATGTTTTACTAAGTTTTTGTCTCGTTTTCCTGATAGATTGAATTAGATTTACTGTTATCCACGGTTTAAGCTTTTTGTTGCGCGTACTGTTTCTTTTCTTTTCGTTTAAGAGATACATTTTTTTAGATCTTCAAGAGATTGTAAAAATATGTCACAGCAGGACGTTAAACGTCTTCCTGCTGGCAGCAACGTGGGTCCCCATGACTGCTCCCCCCCCAACAGTTTTCTGTAGTAAGCTCATGGTCCAGGTAGAAAGTCAATGTCACTATTAAGACGGGTGGCGGGGAGCTCTGTGCGCTCCACCCCGGCCAGCACCGCGTAGGTGGTCAGTCAAGTCAGTAGTTAGAACATTATCCAATGTATTACGTTTTTGTTTCAACGTATAAAACATGGACCATGTCTTGTCACTGTAAATCTGCTCTAAACCATTATTTTTTATTCGATTTAAATCGTTTTGGCCCATTGCATTTTTGATGAAATTCAGTGCAAATTTTTTTTTTTTTTTAATTATTTAGTGAAATATCTGGCTTTTTACGATATTAAAGTTGCAAAGTTTTAATGGTCACCGTTTGAAAAATATAAAAATAATATTATAATATTGTTATGGCAATAGGTCTTGTTACATTTTACTCAAATTAGGTACGATGTAATGTGTTAGTTTTTAAGATATTAAATTTTTTTTTTACAAACAACACCCGGTTTATGGTGAAATAATGTATTCGCCGTACCCTGAAAAATAATGTGACTTTGTCCAGAAAGTTATGGGCGATCGTGAGTAATTGATTTTAATTATTTTTATTGAAATAATATGAAATAATGCTAACCTGACTGCCGGAATATCTAAGTGAAACGCATCCTTTTGTCGAAATTCGTTGTGATGAACTTATTTATCGCACAATACCTTGATTTGTACATGTTATTTAGGTATATATTCTTAGATGTGTTTTAGTAATGTGTAAGTGGCGAAAGCCGTTACAAATATAAAAAAAATAAAATGGTAATTATTCTTTAGCTTTTTTACTATTTGCAAGATAACCCTACCTCAACCGTCTGTTCTGGAATATTTAACATCGTATTCCGTAGAATCTTGTCAATATTTTATACATTCACCCCCAGAGATCATATTAACCATGTATAACATCTCAGTTCCACTAGAGCTAGGGGCTACAGTGTTAATCATGTTTAATATTTATATGGTTTTCATACATTTTAATGTATTTTTTACTGAATATCCTCAGCTACAGTAACTCATTTTGGTTTGTTAATTTGTTAAAAATTTATTTTCTGCTTCGTTGTACACTCGTGTCCATTTCTTGAGTAACGTGGTAAATACATGCATAGTAATTAGAAAAATGCATTAGAATTAACATGCATGATTAGTTATATAGGGTTCTAGGCTAAAGGCTTTATAAACTAACATCTATAACGTTTATAACATTTTAAATTTCTTATTGGTACCAATGTTCTTATTGGGAGTGCCGATGGCCGAGCGTCTAAGTCGTTGGACTTTGGGTCTGAGTTAGAGATAGCGCAGGATCGAATCCTGTCTGTGACCATTGCACTATTTATCAGTACCATCTACCTTGTACGGTATCGACTCTCCCTTTATTCTGTTTGATAAGATCCTCGCACAGGTCAGGTTCAGTGGCCCCCATGAGGACGGACAGAATAAGGCTTAAAAGGGGATCGGCCCCTCCTTTTTTTCTTAAAAAAAAGAATGTAACTACTAAAATTCCCTTTTTGTGAAAGTTTTAACAGAAACTGTACAAATGTATGAAAATTCTTTATTGTAACGTATAAATTGTATACTCACTTTTCGATGCATTTTGTTATAACGTGGGTATAAAATTTACTACATTATATACATATAAATTTAGTTTTTTATGAACTTTGAGTAGAAGACAGCCGGTCCTAAAGAGGAAGTGCTCGAGCTTTTTCCGGTGGGATTCGGTGTTCCGGCAGCGGGAAGTTTTCAAAATGGACAAAATTGCATTTTATCCGGATCGAGGGAAGAGTAAAACTCCATTACGCGGCGAGAGATAGTGTCGAGTTTGATGAATGACCCCCTCCTCGCCCTATAAATGTGGAAACCTGGGCTCACCGGAAGTACATAAATCATTTATCTACCTTCTTCCGGTCTCTGCAACTTCCGCTGCAAACACCTCGCGATTTACACGTAGGATCTGTGAAAAATATAAATAAATCCATAGCATTTCCTTTCAATAATAGTTTATTTGTACCATGGTGTTCACAATATAGAATTGAGGTTCAAAATAAGGATGTTATGGTGGCCATGTTGATTATTGCCTCATAACAACAATGTTAAACCTCATACACTTTTATGACCTTATCTATATCGTAGAGTCGTGGGAGATTTCTCGTTGTTAAGATGTAGTTAAGATGCATCTAAATGCTTTTTTTATATTTTACGATATTTTTCTTGGCTGTTAACGAAAAGGTCTCAACACTTTTTTGTACTTCTTCCTTTAAATATTCACAAAATGTACAATTAAAATACTAAAAAGCGTTTGAGACATCGCCCATAAAAACTGCGATACAAATAAAGGAATAAAAGTGCACATGGTTTTAACATTTTTCTTATGGTGAAAATTTCAAGGTCGTTTCCATATTATATATTGTAAATG
The DNA here is from genome assembly GCF_021130785.1 of Homalodisca vitripennis. Lineage (NCBI taxonomy): Eukaryota > Metazoa > Arthropoda > Insecta > Hemiptera > Cicadellidae > Homalodisca > Homalodisca vitripennis. Next base: position 21,022 of record NW_025777712.1, on the reverse strand, counting down.
TAAATACTACATATCTTAATTATCAACAAGATGTATACTTTATTAAACATCCTGTGCTGTTTTAATTTCTAAATAGAAAATTTCTAAAACGCATAAATGTACATTAACAAAAAGTAACATGATAGGATTAGACTATGCAACTATCACTTATAGGTAATGAGTGGAGGTTTATAAAGAAATTTCAAGAGGACTCGGTACAGTGTATAGCTTGTAACTACAGTTACTTTGTCTTTCATCTTTGAATATATTAAAAGAATATTCAAAAAACGATCAATATAAAAACTTAGTAAATATCCCCTGCTTTTAATTCATATACACTAGAAACTGATAGTACTCATATCTTTATCATTTTCCATTTGTAACTGGATGAAAAGTTTTCCAAAATTACTATTATCTCTATATTGGAATAAATAACTATTTAATTTCTATTGATGTCAAATTACATTAAAAGCCTCAAATTCTTTGTTGAAAGTTCAAAATACTTTTACTGCATTAAAAGTTTTCTTTATTTACCGTGACTATAAAATTAAAAAAAATAATTTACCGAACCAAACACCCGTTGTACATTAAGTCAAACTCGTATATAGAATATGTTAGTGTCTAATAATATCCACTAAATTAAATACTAAGTGGTATTTTGAGAGCTCTAATTAGATCATTTTACAGCTGTGGAAATTCAACATTGAAATCGTCAAAAATTTATTCTGTCGTAATATTTTCTCAATTAATTATCTGATTTTATTTTCATTTAGGAATCGGTACAAAGCGGAGTAACTATATATCGCTTGAAAAGTTTAAACTACCTATTTGTTCTACAATTACGAAAATTGTGAGTAAATCATATATATGGAATAATACAATAATGTTTATCCAATTTGATTAATCTTGATTACCTCTCCTTAATGTTATTATTTTCAGAAAATTTACTAAAATTTTCAAAAGATTCCTTAGAAAAGTATTTTACTGAATATTCTCCTGAAAAATGGCATGGACAATTTCAAACTTATATAAAAACATGTATAACAACAATTATATGGAGTCTGTCACACATTCAAATTTAATAAATATATTAAATAAAACAATGCATATGAGATTGTTCTAGTTTCACAATGTCCTGAGAACTATATACAATTTACAATCCACTTTTACTTTTACCGACAGTCAAAATAAATGGAACTCAAAGCCTTTCTGTAGCCAGTGGAAAACGCTGGGGAATTTACACGGCCTGTATTATTGTTATTGTTATATTTCAAAGTTATTGACATCTCTTCCACGAGTTCACAATATGGAAGATTGGGGTTCGAGAACAATATTATATTTCATATCATTCACGCACAACAATATGATAAATATTTCCAATAATATAAACAATGTTAGGTCAGTATTGTTATCAATATAGTGTTTCATCTACATGTAGTATAGTCAAACATTTATTGTAATTTTACTTTAACACGTTGGTATCACTCAGCATTGAGCCACGTTAAGATGTTAATAGAATTTTTATGAATAAAATTAATTAAACAAAAAAAAAAACATGTAATGTAATTTTTTTAATGCAACCATTTATAATGCGCTGGAAAAATGTATATCCTTAATCTCAGCCATTTTACTTTGGGCCAAATTATCATATTTCCTTATATTCTTATTCAAATGCCTACTACTGCTCTTGGAATTTTCAGAACAATTTTTAAACTTCTTTTTTATGTCCTCAAGAAAAGTATATTAAAGGGCAATAATTAAAGTCTTGTTAAAAGAAAATATTTTAACAAAAAATTGCATATACACTATTCCTTAAAACACTCCTCACACGTCCCTCAACAACTGAGCTAATTAATTGGTTTTGTTAACAATCTGCAACGAATCCACAACTATACCTTTCATCATTTTTAAGTTTAGACATGGCCATGCATTACTTTACACTTTATTAAATTTACTTTCAGTTTTAAATGGGGGGAAAACTATACCGATTTGGCATATTAGTGATGCTACACATGATTGTGAGAACCTTCTTTTGTTGGTACAAAAATATTCGTGTATACACGAAAATCAGGACTACGTCAGTGGGGTTAGAAAACTTTTCACAATTCCATCTTGTAGATTAAGGATCGCCCTGTATACATTAAAATCTAACTATACTCGATTATCATCTTCCCATTTCCATTCCATTGATGTATTGCTGTCATAATAACATTCTGAAGTTTTTTTATATAACTTGTCTTGTTATAACTTATACTCGCCTTCGGCTCGCTGGGGGCTACGCCCCCAGGCCCCCAAAGTAAACGCTTGCAAATTCGGGGATAAGCGGAATTCGGTGACTGGTTAAGTCCGGACATTAAGTAAATGACAAGGGATTTAAAAATTGACCTTTTTCATCATAGATTTTTTTTTTCCGGATTCGTAAAAACTTTTGACTTTGAGGGCATTTTGCGGTTAAACCGTTAGAGATACGACAAAAAGTGACTGGACCTTTCTTGTCGAAAATTTAATTTTCTCTTTCGATTGTGCCCTCAGATCTGATCTACGACCTATGGTTTAGCCAGAAATGAGCTCGGGAGAAAAGTCTGCACGGGTCAGCTATCTTGAATTGTTTAGTATAAACATAATAAAAACCGACCTCAAGGCAGTATTTTAAGTCGAACAGGGGGTTTAATATCACCAAGGAGACTATCTAGTCAAGGCGAGAAATTCCCTGGGTGGGTGATTAATGTTAAGGAGGTTAAGACAAGAGGGGTTTAATTTCGTCAGGATATTGTCTGGTCATATGAACAAATTCCCAGGGGGGGTTAACGTTACCGGGGGATAAGTCTCCAGGGGGTTATCTGGTCATACCAGGATCTTCCCAGGGGGGGGGTTAAGAGATTTGGTGACTGGTAAAATTCGGACATGAGGTCATGGCAGGAAATTCCCTGGGGGGTTTAATGTTACCAGGGGGGGTTAACACATCAGGGGGTTGAATGTACAGGAGGTTTATCAGGTCATACCAGGAAATCCCCGGGGGGGGGTTAATATTACCGGGGGTTAATGACACACTTGGGCCTTTTTTAGAGGGTATTGTGTCTGTGAACATAATAAATATTCCTCTGTCCCTATCTACTATTGACGCTTAGCTAACGCTCAGCCAACTCCCGAAGTCACTGAACCTTTTCTGTAGATCACGTGATTTCCTAAATCCCGTTTAAAATTGGTTTTGAGTTACGACCAACCGTTTAGGCCGCTATCAAGCCCGGAATGTAAATTTTTAGGCGAAAATGTCCAATATTTTCACTTAATCGCGTTTTGCGGTCAAACTAAGGGAAAATATAGTAAAAAGTCACTGGACCTTTTTTGTAGGTCATCTTATTTCCTAAATAAAACGTTAGTCTTATTTTGACCTCCGACCAATGGTTTCGCCGCTATCGACCCCAAAAAACAAAAGTTTCGCGTAAAAGTTACAACAAAATTGTACATAATCACGTTTTTCGGCCAAACCAATCGAGATAGGGCAAAAGATTACTGGACCTTTTCTGTAGATCGCGCAATTTGCTAATTTGATGGGTCAATCAGATTTGAGCTACGACCAACGGTTCGGCCGCTATCGGGCTTGAAACATTATTTTTATCGAAAAAATCTCTGGAATTTCAAATGTTTCGAGCGTTTTGTCGCTTAACCATGGAAGATAGAGCAAAAAGTCACTGGACCTTTTTTGTAGTTCACCTCATTCCTGATTATGAATTTTTCGTCAGATCCGAGCTAGCTCCAACGGTTCGCCCGCTATCGGGCTTACAAAAAATGCCTGCAGGGGTGAAGAATGCGCGATTTTTTGGGAATTTTTTTGAGGGGTTGAAAATGAAAAAAATTCTCACTTTTCGGGATTTTCCTGGTGGTTTACACGTGGAAAGCTATCTGTGTACCAAATTTCAAGTCTCTAACTCATCTGGAAGTAGGTTAGAATTAGTATACGTGAGTGAGTGAGTGAGTCAGTCAGTCAGTCAGTTACACATGCGGTTGTATATATATTAGACTCGCCTTCGGCTCGCTGGGGGCTACGCCCCCAGGCCCCCATGATGTACGCTTGCAAATTCGGGGATAATGTGATTTGGTGATTGGTAAAATTCGGACATGAGGTCATGCTAGGAAATTCCCGGGGGGGGGGGTTTAATGTTACCAGGGGTTAAGGCATCAGGAGTTTATCTGGTTATACCAGATACTTCCGGGGGGGTTAATGTTATCTGGGGTTATCTGGTCATACCAGGAACTTCCCAGGGCCCCCCGGGTTAAGAGATTTGGTGATTGGTAAAATTCGGACCTGAGGTCATGACAGGAAATTCCGGGGGGGTTAATGTTACCCGGGGGGTGTTAATACTTCAGGGGGTTTAATGTACTCAGGAGGTTATCTGGTCTACGCCCCCAGGCCCCCATGATGTACGCTTGCAAATTCGGGGATGAGCGGTTAAATTTACGCTTGCATATTCGGGGATAAGAGGGATTTGGTGATTGTTAAAATTCGGACATGAGGCCATGCCAGGAAAATTCCCTGGGGGTTTTTAATGTTACCAGGGGTTAAGGCATCAGGGGGTTATCTGGTCATACGGAACTTCCCAAGGGTGTGTAGATTTGGTGATTGTTAAAATTTGGACATGAGGTCATGCCAGGAAATACCCTGGGGGGGTTTTAATGTTACCGGGGTTTAAGACATCAGGGGGTTCATGGTAAAATTCGGACATGAGGTCATGCCAGGAAATTCCCTGAAGGGGCTAATGTTACCAGGGATTAAGACATCAGGGGGTTTAATTTACTCAGGAGGTTATCTGGTCATACCAGATACTTCCCGGGGGGGGGGGTTAATGTTTCCGGGGGTTAAGACATCAGGGGGTTTAATTTACTCAGGATGTTATCTGGTCATGCAAGAAAATTCCAGGGGGGTTAATGTTACCGGGGGTTAAGACATCAGGGGGTTTAATTTACTCAGGAGGTTATCTGGTCATACCAGGAAATCCCCGGGGGGGATTAGTGTTACCGGGGGTTAATGACACACTTGGGCCTATTATACAGGTTGTTGTGTCTGTGATCAACATTACAATTCACTCTTTCCCTATCTACTTTTGACGCTTCGCTTACGCTCAGCCAATTCGCGATGTGGGCTAGTTGGCGTATACTAGTCATTCGTTTACCTAGTAATACAAACTCAATCTGGAACCGGGATGAATTGCACACCTTTTTGGTCTATCAGATTACTAAGTTGATGAGGAGGTTTCATTTACTCAGGAGTAATTCCCGAGAGGGCGTTTTAGTGTTATCGGGGGTTATCAGATTACGTGGGGGTTTTTCCTAGAGGAAATTTATCGACCAGATACTCCCAAACTGGAAAATTGTGGTTGCATGTATCTTAAAACCCCTAAAATTGGCAATTCACGACAAACATTTTTTCATTGAGATCGTTTATTGGGCTTATACAAGGGTATACGAAAAAGGGGTTTAATTTTTGTTGTATATCTAATCATTGTATAGTTATAAAAAAAATAATCTTTAAGTTACAACTAATGGATCGACCGCTACCACCCGCCTCCAGAAACAGAAATCTTACGTAAAAATTACTAAATATTTGAATATAAACGAGTTTTGCAGCCAAACCATTGACGATAGGGCAAAAAGTAACTGAAGTCTTTTTGTAAATCACGTGATTTCCTAATTTCAGGCTTCCATCCGTTTTGGGCTACGATCAACGGTTAGGCCGCTATGGAACCCGGAGTCTAAACTTTCACGTGAAAATTACAAAAATGTTGCACATAATCACATTTTGCGACTGAACTAATAGAGATAGGGCGAAAAGTGACTGGAACTTTTATGTAGACCACACAATTTTCTAAATCGCACTTTTGTTTTGTTTTGAGCTATGGCTACGCGTTAGGCCGTCATCGAGCCCGAAATCTAATTTTGCACGTGAAAATTACAAAAGTTTTTGCATATAATCGCGTTTTGCGGCCATAGCGATAGAGATAGGGCAATAAGTCACTGGAACTTTTCTGTAGATCATGTCATTTACTATATCCCGTCTTTGTTTAGTTTTGAGCTAAAGCGAAGGGTTTGGCCGCTATCGAGTGCGGAAGCTAAATTTTCACGACAAACTTCAAAGATTTCCCTATTTAAACGCGTTTTGTAGCCAAACTGATGGAGATAGGGCAAAAAGTTACTGGACCTTTTTTGTAGATCGCTTCACTCCACACTAGCGTTTTTTTCATCAGATCCGAGCTACGACCTACGGTTTAGACACTACAGAGCGTCAAACAAAAGTCTACAAGCGAAAATTGCCAAAATTCGACAAAATGTTCGATTTTGGAAGCATTTTACGGGTTGATCGGTAGAGATGTGTGAAAATCTAATGTGCCTATTTTGTAGATCAGACAATTCGCTAGATCCCCTCAAAAATTAGATTTGAGCTACGACCAACGGTTTATTCGCTAGACGGCTCTAAAGCAAAAAACTACACCAGTTTTTAACCAGTTTCAACCGGTTTTTAATTTTTTTGAAGGGTTAAAAAGTAAAAATATCCGGTTTTCAGACTTTTCCTGTAGGTCATATTGCAAAAAGGTACCTGCATGCCAAATTTCAAGTTTCCAGCACTTCTAGAAGTATGTTAGAATTTGTATATATATGTCAGTCAGTGAGTCAGTCAGTATCACATGCGGCTGTATATATATAGGACTCGCCTTCGGCTCGCTGGGGGCTACGCCCCCAGGCCCCCATTTGGGTGTTGGCTAAATTCGGGGATAAGCGTAGTTCGGTGATTGGTTAAATTCAGACGTGAAGTTTCCAAATTTTATGTATCCGTTCTCGAGAATCTTATGGGTCGTAATGCTTCGCTAACGCTCAGCCATAAGATGTGTAGTGTATAATATTAATCAATTGATGTGGTAGAAGAGTTAAGTTATGTGTTCGTGAAATTTGGAGACAAGAAGAATTTGGTTTTAACCAAAGTCAGAGGACGTATGTATACCATAGTTTAATTTTCCGGATTTACCCAAACTTTTGAATTTGAGGGCGTTTTGTGGCTTAACCGTTTAGAGATACGTGAAAAAGTAACTGGACCTTTCTTGTCGGAAATTTAATTTTATCTTTCGATTCAGTCGTCAGACTTTAGCTGCGACCTTTGGTTTAGCCAGGAATGAGCTCGGGAGAAAAGTCTGCACTGGTCAGCTATCGTGAATTGTTTAGTACAAACATAATAAAAAAACCGACCTTAAGGCAGTATTTTAAGTTGAACAGTTGGTTTAATATCATCAGGAGATTTATCTAGTCAAGCCAGGAAATTCCCTGGGGGGGTTAACACATCAGGGGGTTTAATTTATTCAGGAGGTTATCTGGTCATACCAGGAAATCCCCGGGGGGGGGGTGTTACCGGGGTTAATTACACAGTTCGGCCTATTTTTTGAGGGTGTTTGTTGTGTCTGTGAACATAATAAAAAACACTCTGTCCCTATCTTCTATTGAAGCTTCACTAACGCTCAGCCAACTCCCGACGTGGAGGGGGGTTTTAGTCACTCGGTAACGTAGTAATACAAGGTCAATCTGGAACCAGCACGAATCGCACTAATTATAGTTGCAAGATTTAAAACCCCTAAAATTGACGACAAAGAATTTGCCTTTTAGAGCATTAACCAGGCTTACGGAAAGATAAACGACAAAAAGCTACTGGACCTTTTTTGTTGATTTCATAAATAGCTAGTTATGAAAAGTTTTACATTTAAGCTACGGCCAACGGTTCGGCCACTATCGAGCACGAAAATGTAAGTTTTTAAGTAAAATTTTCGAGATAATCACGTTTTACGGCTAAACCATGGAAGATAGAGTAAAAAGTCACTGAAACGTTGTGTACACCGCATTATTTTGTATTACAATCAAATTTTTATTCTGGCCTAGAACTAAGATTTTGTCTGAAATAGAGCCCAAAAAACAAAATCTCACGTAAAACTCAAAAAAATCAAAACTTTAAAACGCGTTATGCGGCCAAACCGTTGAGGATAGGGCAAAATGTTACTGAAAGTTTTATATAGATCACGTGATTTCCTAAATCCTAATGAAAATTTTATTTGAGCTACGACCAACCGTTTATAGCCGCTATCAAGCCTGGAATGTAAATTTTTAAGCGAAAATTTCCAAATATTTTCACTTAATCGCGTTTTTGCGGTCAAACTAATGGAGATATAGTAAAAAGTCAATTAACCTTTTTTGTAGATCATATTATTTCCTAAATCTAACCTTCGTTTTATTTTGACCTCCGACCAATGGTTTCGCCGCTATCGACCCCGTAAACAAAATTTCCACGTAAAAGTTACAAAAAAATTACACATAATCACGTTTTTCGGCCAAACCAATGGAGATAGGGAAAAAAGTCACTAGACTATTTCTGTAGTTCACGTAATTTGCTTATTTGATGGGTCAATCAGATTTGAGCTACGACCTACCGTTCGGCCGCTATCGGGCTAGAAACTTTATTTTAAGCGAAAAAAATCTCTGGAATGTTCAAACATTCCAGCGTTTTGTGGCTTAACAACACGAGATAGGAAAAAAAGTCACTGAACCTTTTTTGTAGTTCACTTCATTCCTGACTAACGATTTTTCGTCAGATCGAAGCTAGCTCCAACGGTTCGCCCGCTATCGGGCTTACAAAATACGCCTGCAAGGGTAAAGAATGCGTGATTTTTCGGGAATTTTTTTGAGGGGTTTAAAAGTAAAAATTCCCGGTTTTCAGACTTTTCCTGTTGGTTATACGGCAAAAGGTACCTGCGTGCAAAATTTCAAGTTTCCAGCACTTCTAGAAGTAGGTTAGAATTTGTAATACATATATCAGTCAGTCAGTTTCACATGCGGCTGTATAGTATATTAGATTAATGTTATGAGGTTGAACATACAAATGTAACACTTGTAAACAAACACTAGGCAAAAAATGTATCTTTAAAGCGTAAGAGTTGTCGAAAAGTGTAGGGTAATAAAACTTAATTTTAATGTGTATTAAAAAACTGCAATATTGTGTCTGTATTGGTAATTGAATTGAAACGGTGTATCGTTGAATAATATACAGGAAATAGTGGTGAAAATGTCATAGTTTCTAGCCAATTCCTACTAAAATTTGTATTAAGATAATACACACGGATAAGTTACAATACATTACTCGGATAAGCTCTCTACCAATAAAATTCTCTTAACCAATAGAAAGTTTCCAATATGGTTACTATCCACATTGTACAAAATCACGGCATAGTGAAATATTATAAACATAAATTCTTCTATATGTTTATTTATATGTTTTCTTTCGCACATTAATGCCATACAAACGCTAAAAATAGCTAAAAAAAACGTTTCCACTATCTTCGTTAATGGGTGCCGCTGGTGTGAAGGTAGCACCCACTTTGTTTTTTTGCATATTTCACACATTAATGCCAAACAAACGTTAAAAATAGATAAACAAACCTAAATAAACGCTAAAGAAACGATTTCCACTAGTTTTTGGCGTATTTTCGTTAATGGTTGCCGCTAGCTTCACACAGCTTTTCACCAATGGTCGGGCAGACGGGCTGCTTGCAAGGACAGGATCGCTCAACGGCCATCCAAGCAGCAGCAGCCACGCTCGACATTGCTCGATCCGGTTATCTTGCAATAACCGCTGTACCCGCTACACTGTACATTGCCAATGTTATACTCTATTCTATTTAAATTTCGCGTGAATTTGATTTCAATAGTTTAACATTAAAAGGCTGTTTCAACGTGTAGTACTTTTACGTTGCCACATATTGCTTTAACATTTTATCAGAGGCACGAGAAATGTAATATATATATCGCTGTATCATGTATTACTGTCATCGAAGGCGCAGTAGACTGCCCGCCATACATTTAGACATTGGAATTGTATCGATACGTAGTTAGAAGGCGCTGTAGGTGGTATTGCCGAAACGTCATCAAGTCGGCATGCTGATGTTGAAATAAGAACTGAAGTTTCGCACTAAGTTCATTTAGAAATAAACTAATAATGACTTACAAATTTTCTCTTACCTTTTAAAACACATATATATATTACTTTAATACCACTAGTGAATTATAACACATATTCCAATATTAATTTAATTTTGTGAGGCCTTTCAGTATTGAGGATTCCATCTTCTGGCAACGTCATTTTGTGAAGTTTTTTTGGAATATGTGTTATTATTCACTAGTGGTATTGAATAAAAATATTTCTAATGGTCCAAGAATCTTTATACATATCTTACTATTACCAACATCCATGTCAGCTGATAGTAATACTACATTGTGTTATTATACATATCTCAAATATTGAAGGAAACAGGATTTTTCCGGACATTTGCCATCGTTCAGTGAAACAAGAAATCAGTAACACTACGTTTCGTGATCTGCAATCTGATCTCTTCTTCAAGTGGTGATTCTTCAACATGGTGGTTGTGATTCCTGACTTAGGCGTGCCACAAACGCTTTCGTAAAGATTTGTTTATTTTAACCTAGTTTGTAATTATGTATTAGGTTAGTTCTTTACCCGAAGAAGAGATCAGATTGCAGATCTCGAAACGTAGTGTTACTGATTTCTTGCTTTACTGAACGATGGCAAATGTCCGGAAAAATCCTGTTTTCCTTCACAAATCCTTCCATTGTCAAAGATAACCTTCAAACAAAGGATCTAAAATATTATTAAATACCTGCAAGAGGTTATAAGGCAATTATTGTTCACCATTGGTTTCTGTATTATGTGTCGATGACCATATGAAATGTTTTTTTAATAATTACTTTATACCTTCATACATTTTACTGCCGTTTTGTATTTACAATTTTATCAAACTTTTATTATAGTTCAGATATTTAAAATTGTAAAAAAATATTAATATAAAATATTTATTCATTCCAGGTCCTTTTAGTATATTAAACTAGTCCACAATATTTAAAAAATAATTCATATGATATATTTAAATTGAATGCAGTTTTAAATTAACATTAACAAAATATTAAATTATTAGAAAAGAAGTAATTGGACGTTAAAACACAATTAATTATTGAGTCAATGTAAAGTAGGGCTGTGGACTTGCCGTACGAAGCAGGGTACATAACAAAGGATAAGTCACACCATATATCGCGTAACGGGCCTTCACTAAAGTAAAAGCACACATTTCAAGTCATTGGGCTACATCTATGTCGTAAGTTATAATGATGTAATTAATTTGTTTACAATTTTATTATTTGTTCGATTATCTCGTTGTCATCATTTTCATTCATCAGAAAAGCGTTAACTCTCTGTCAAATCCCATATAACGACACGTACCCTTATCGAACATCGAATCTTCGAAATCAGATTTGGAACAAAACAAATTTGTTGGAATGAACAAATAATTGTGCCCAACACTTCCATATCCTCAATCTAAAGACCAATTCTTGTAAATCTAAAGTTTTGAATTTTCACTTTAAACTCAATAGACTTTGAGTACGGACCTAGCGTTATGTTGGAGGATACAATACTAGAAGAAGTCTATTCCTCGAAATTCCTTGGAATTTACCTTGGTCAAGGTTTGACATGGAATGTTCACATCGATCACGTTCGCGCAAAATTAGCCTCAGGCATTTATGTTCTGAGGTCTGAAGTCAAATATTACCCAAGTCAAGTTCTGATAAAGGCGTATTATGGCTTGATGTATCCCCACCTCACTTACGGATTAGTAGTGTGGGGTGCCTGTGCAAGTAACCAATTTTCAAGAGTGTTTACATTACAGAAGCAAGCGATCGCACTATTGCAAAATTGAAGTTTAGATAGTCGTGCAGGACAAATTTCTAAAGGTTGCAACTGTGAAGTCTGCCTTAGCCTCTACACTTTGTAGAAACAACGTTGTATTTTATGTCAAAATGTATCTTGACTGCGAGCCGAGACATTCATTGATACGAGACTAGGGTAGAGACAACTACCGAACTGGGAGATAAAGGACGGTGGTTTATGAACGCTTGTCTTCACAGGCAGGGGTTCATTTTATCAACAAATTGCCTAATGGATTAAGCCTCTACGCTTAAGGCGCTAAAGCTCGTTTGAAAGTATTGGTGATGGATGAATGTGGAATGAGTGGTCACATGTATGTCTGAATGAGAGTTCGATGTGGTATGTATGTCCAAATTTTAAACATTTTTTGACGTTTGCTATACAAATGTATTTTGTCTCCGGAATAAATAATTGACTATTGAATATTGACTATTGCCTATTTTGCTTATATAGAAATTAAGATTCATATAAAATTTCAAGTCTAGCCCAGTTAATTCTTAAGATATTGTGTGGACAGACAATAATGAAATGTTTCCCGAGTAATAGGCTTTGCTAATTATCAGCCAACTAAGTAAAGGCAATCAGAGAATTAATTAAAACTTAATTTGGTAATAAAATTGTAAGCGATACATTTTTAATTTTATAAATTAAACCATATGAGTACATCGAAGTACATTGCCACAATTGCTAACAAAAGACGGATTTTAATATAAAACTTGATTTAAAAGCTCGTATAAGCCAGTATGAGTTAAAGCGATTTATACATCGATAACATATGCAAATCCTTGTTAAGCCTAAATTGTCAATTCAGAGTATTCAATATAAACAGAGCTTTCCCGATAAAGCAAGAGTATTCAATTAACAAGCCTCGATAACGATCGACTACCATAGCAACAATGTTCTGTCAGTTCGGGTATCTTCGTGAATCCACGGAAACGCCCGAGCCTTCATGTAGAGATCCGCGAAACATATTTAGGACGGCATATAAAAAATTCAGTTTCTCACCTTATTTGATTTAGATTAAGTTTTAATACTATCAGTATTTCACTTATTGGGTACGGAATCAACGTAATTAAACGGATTTTTAAAATTGTGTTCAAAGACTTTTGCTGTCTAAATTTATTAAAATTATTTTACGTATATACTAGTCGTTATCCGAGGCTTCGCACGCAATTTATAAACTCAAAGCTCCACAAAGTTAAAGCACTTAGTATACAATATGATCCTTCCCTATGATATTTTTCAAACGTATTCGTATACCTAAGTAAGCATACATCAGGTTCATATTATTTCAGTGTTATGGTTAATATGATCAGAGGCTAATGGAAATACTCTTACCCCAAGTTTTGCGTGTATAGGAGTATTTATGATTTGAATGAATTACATTTCGTCGCCACAGAAGAATTTACCTGTTGTCCCGATCAAGAAAATATATGCAACATATAGGTCTCGGAAACCCACTTTGGTGAAAACCCGTTTATTTTCCAGCCCTTGGTATCTACTTCCGGTCGAAAATATATACATATGTAAGTTTCAGAAACCTACTTCGGCCAACGAGGGTTTACTTCAGGTTCTTTCGTTATTCTTTTAGTCTAAGATATTTCCGATGTGATAGTCGAGTTTGTCTCGCTGACCCAATAAAGAAATACAGGGTGTAAAAAAGTCCGGCAAGGGCTTGATAATTCCTGAACGATTACAGGTGAATCAATAAAACTTGGCACTTCATTACTGCACCTATAAATCTACTTTTTGAAGTAACTAACATTTTTTATTATGTCATGGAGATGACCCACAAGGAGTCAAAAGGAAATCTTAAATTAGAGGATAGGTCTAGAAAATCCGATCGAATACAATGGAGGATGGCCTAAACATGTTTAATAATGTACATCTTGAGCTATACTTACGTTAAATCCCCCCTCCAACTCCTTGTACACTCTCCTTCATTGGATGTAAAGAGTCACTAAATATCTTAACAACTATTTCAAAAATCCAATATTTATTTAATAAGTTTAACTTTCACAACTTGAGTCATTACAAGAATATTAAACTAACACAATACCTACATTGTAAATTTTTCATACTTTAAAGCAGAATAATTTTTTAAAGAGTGAATTCTTTGAGGTGTAATTGATAATGAAAAAAATATTGTAATTATTTCAAGAAGTGCATTTATAGGTGAAGTAATGATGTACTAAGTTTTATTGCTTTACCTGTAATCGTTCGGAAATTATCAAGCCCGTGTGGAACTTTTTAACATCCTGTTTAGATTGAGAAGCCTACTACTGTCAAAAACAAGGGGAACATCCTTACTAAGTTCATGCAACATTTCAAAAGAATCGTACATTATAGGTCTTCTATTATAGAAGTCTCTATGTGTTTTCAGACTTTGGTTTTGGAAAGAATGGCTTGTTGGCACATTATTGTTCATTTCCGCTCTTTCCTTAAGCTACTGTACTCGTAAAAATACCATTTCGTAATGTCGAAGAAGTTAACCAGTTTTGAGTACCTTATTCACTGATTTAATCCTAAAAGCTGTTGTTATAACAGTGTTTTAATAGTACTAGAAACACTTTTAAAGAACGTATTTTAAATTCATTACACGTTTTTAATTCGTCATTGGCCCAACATGGAATAAAAGCTATTCGGTTTCTTTGTATTTGTTATCTGCATTTCCTAACTGATAAGGCAATGTGTACTTAATATTGTATACAAATGAAATGTAAACAAATGGTTCAGTTTCTCTAACAAACTTCAGCGGAGACATCAAAGAAAGCTTAAAAGTGCCAACAGCTATTTAATGTCAGTTTAAATTTGCACTTTGAAACCTAAATCTGATAACTGTTTTTCCAAATTAATATTCCAGACAACTTTTTCAATGTGCCCTTTTCATATAAACCTTCATTAGACTTCAACAAATATAAAAATGAATTAGCCAAAAGTAGTAGTCCAACTAATCTCAAGAGCAGCGCTTAGCAATACATTAAGCGATTTATTTTTATTTATAAGACTAGCTGTTACCCGCGGCTTCGCACGCAATCTTTAGAACCGAAGTCCTTACATTACTTAGTAAAAGCAATTATGATGTAATATGATGGGAGTCCTATAAAAATTTACGTAAGTAGGCATACATCAGGTAGATATTATTTAGGTTCGTGGTAAATAGAATCAGAGTTTTAAACTTAATTATTATATCATGTTTGGCACATGTAGGAGCATTTCTGGTTCTAATTAATTATATACATAACGTCACAGCTGAATCTGCCTTGTCATCCCGATCAAGAAAACACAAGTCTCGGATCACACACTGGTCTCGGATACTTACTTCGGTCAAAAAGCGTATATTTCCAGTCCTTTTCATTTCTTTCAGGTCTAAGATATTTCCAGTACCATAGTAGAGTTTGCCTTGTTGTTCTGACGAAGAAAACTATATAATACTTACGTAGAACCGAGATGCCTACTTCGGTTAAATAGTCCCTACTTAAGACCGTTTATATTCACTTACCTACTATGTCACAGTTTAGCTTGCCACATTGCCTCGATCAAAATACTATATACGTTCGATTATCTAGTTCTCGGAAATCTGTTTTAGTCAAAATCGTGTTGACATAGTTGAGTTTACCTTTTCCTGATGAAGAAAATGCACACATAAGTAGGACTGAAAAGCCTATTACGACCTAGAGGTAAGAGATAAAAGGTAAATCCTCATTAAGGTTATGCAACATTCCAATATAATCGTTATTAAAGTTTTGCGTTACACTTGTCTTTTTGGACTGTAGCCAGGGAAAGAATGAATTATTGAGGCATGTTAGTATTCATTTCTCTGTTTTTCCATTAGCCATTGTTAAAATGTAATATCAAAATGTCAAGGAAGCCCACCAGTTTAAAGTAAATTATGTGAAAACATTCATACCTTTGTTCATTAAGGTTAGTTTTATAACAGTATTTAATGCATTAGATGATTTTAATTCGTCCACTGGCGCAATCTGGAGTAAAATTTATATATTTATGTTTTATTTACTATCTGCATTACACTACCGATCAAGCACTGTGTACTTATTAGTGATAAAATTTAAATGTACACAGATGTTTCAGAAAGTTTGTCGAACTATAGCTGTCAACCGCTGTTTAGTGCCAGTTTATTTGAATTATGAAACGTAAAAACTAAACCGAAATATTCCAAGTAACTTTTCTTAACTTTTTCTTCATAAAACCTCCCTCGGATTTCAATGGACATTTTACAAAAAGAATTAACCGAATTGGTCCAACCGTTAACGAGATTACCGTTAACCAACACATTTCGCCATTCATTTTTATTTATAAGATTTGGTATTAATCGAATTGAAGGCAACGCTATACACTCTGTATGTGCCTTTTGGAGATCTGAAATACTTTCGACTATGAGGTTATACCGTATTGGCTCCCAAAATTTTCAATGTTAATCTTTTGCAGAGTATTGTTTCATAACATGCTCAAAACAGCTGATGAATAAAATAATACAAATGTGTTGTGGTCGGAGAGTTATTGTCAATCCACTAGTCAACTTAATATCACTGATTGGTTTAGGGCAATCTCTCTACACAAACATTTTACACTATAAATACATTTTAAAAAATCAAATAAATCTTCTATAGATTCTTTTATTTATTAAATAAATACATGAACAGGATTAGTCTATTACTAAATAGTTAAAATAAATTGAAATAAATTCCAACGAAAGGTTACCTAATATAACATTAGGTTATTAGGTTATATAACATAGTTATAGGTTTCATACAACTAGGCCCGGTTTACCCTGAACAGTTTTTTCAGATAATTTTACCGGGGCCCGGAATGGGCCCCGCCACATGTCTATTTGAAGGGATTGTGTCGACGGACGAGATAGCTCAATCTATTAATTGTAACTTACTACTGAATCCTACTATAATTAGCAAAATAATAAGATGTTGTAAATGGGATAAAGGAGGGGGGGGGGGCGACGGAACATGACGGGGCCCGGCCGAATACCTTTCCCGGGGCCCGCGAAAACTGAGTACGGCCCTGTATACAACGCAACGGTTCTATTTACTAAGAAGGTACACACCTTGGATCCATAAAATGAAACATTAACATTGTGACAAAATATAAATAACAAAGTATTTTTCTTCATTGATCGATTCATTCATCGCCAGCGTTTTCACGTTTCCAAGAACTTTTTTATACGACAACTTGTGCTACTTAAGAAAGTGTAGAAATCTTTACTGCTTTTGAGTTTTCCAACATACTGCTCATCAGTTGGATGAATATTTTTGTTTTACTTATAATCCCTGCTAAATGGTAAAAGCTATTTTTCATTATGAAAGAATACTGTTTTTTCAGAATTAAATCATCCCATATCCTTCCGGTAGGTATTCTTCACAGAACACTTCTCAAGTCCCTGCCTTTAAGTAAAAAGTCGCTGCTGAGTATCCCTAAACATCTGTAATATGCTCCGGAGCGTCCTCATCTAGAATACGGCTTGGCTACTGATACTTCGACGTCATTGCTCAAAAGGACTGCTAGATTTGTTCAAGTACCACTTATCTTTGACCCAGACGCTTCATCTTTCCGTATAATCCATTCCATTCCAATTCCGCATTGAGCTTCTTGACTGCAGAGTAACGGCTGGAACAAGACTTGCTGCTTTGTTTGCCTGGACTATTACTTCCACCGGAAAGATATTCTCACAGATTATTTGGAATTAAAAGAATATAGGATTTAAAAAAAAAAACATTACAGGATAAAGTGAACAATACCATAAGGCTTTTTTTTTTAAATTACGAAAGTGGTCAGAATCTGCCAAAGATAGAATTAAATTAAATTCATATACATCCAAAACAGGCCTATCTTTTTTACATTCAAGGCACGATTGATAAAATAGGAACTAAGAAAGAAAGACCAATATTAAAAATTTATTTAAAGCTGGTTTAAAAATTGAAGAAAATCCCATGTGGCTCAGTCTACCTTACGGAATTAAAACCTTTACATTTCTAAAAAAAGTTTCATAGGCACACGAAACTGCTGAATAACGGAAATCTTGCTGTCATAAGATAGTTTCGAAATTACGTAGTGAAATATGCAGTAAGATCTGACAAATGTGTATTCTATTTAAAAAATATCGTATAAGATTTATCGAAAACCTGGCAGTCTGTCACAAAGAAACCATATTGACCGCTAATTGATTAACCTTCAGCGAATCACGATCAAGCTCCGCCCTGATACAGATTCCCTCGTCTGCGTAAGTGTATTGCTGATGACTAAAGATGACTCTCCACAGTGAAACATAAATATTTTAAAATTTGAATTGCTTTAAGGATTTTCAGTCGCAGTGAGAACCTATATGCTATTCAGGACACCGACCATGCAATTCTAAGATCAAAAATACAAAAACAGTTTTTTGTATGAAATATTTTAATTTTCCAAGTCACTAAAATACTTTTATTCTTGTATACGTCTTGCTTGAGATTTGTAAAGTACGAACGATCACAGTTTAGAATATGAGTGGGTTATCATACTGTCGGTTTTTGGTTCTGGAGGTAATTTTCGGTGAAGTTATTAGCGTAATTAGCGGAGCGTGAGAGGACGCGTGAAGGCATGAGCGTGTATGTAGATGCTGAAATGGAATTTTGAGTAGAGACTGCATGATTTAAGACAGATATCTGCTGTGGGTAAATTAGAGAATGATGATGATCATGAGTATAAATGGAAATATATATGGTGGTTGGAAAGGGGGGGGGGGTGAGCTTGTCAGTCTGTCGGTAGTCGGTTGGATTTCAAACTAAGTCCTGACGAGCTTATGTCGTCTGTATTATTCGGTGATCTGACCTTCACGCACAAGAATTATAGCCAACAACAGGCAAGGCAGCCAGGGGGGTGGGGGATTCAGGGTATTCTGGCAAGTTAAATTACAAATATTATATAGTGTGACATCTGCTATGGTATACAAATCCTCAAATTAGTTTAATACAATATTAACTGAATAAACGATTTGGTATGATTTGATTTGTATATACAAGCTACCTAAAATTACTTTATGCTCTACGAGTATTCTCTACTCTGTGAAGTAGCAGATTCGGGAGTGTAAGCAGGGTTGACTTCGGCTATTTCCGTGACCCCCCGACCGCCCCCGAGCTGAGCACGATTATCTCGCTGTCTGGCAGTGTCTGTGGACGCGGGCGTGTGGAAGGTATGGGAGTTCGCGCTGAACCTTATCGTAGAATAGGACGTGCACGTGTTCCTGGGATTGTCACCGCTTTTTCGAAAACAAACAGAGGATGCTTAAACCGTTTTCGGGTAAGTAAAGTGTACATTTTTAAATTGGACAGTAATTGAAAATTAAATTACGGAATACAGGTTCAGTAGAAAATAATTGGACAGTTATTTTCGTATTCATCATTTAGAGCTTCATAGGGAATCTATATTATCAGTAATTGAAAATAAGATTCAATTTCATTACACCGTTAGTTAGTTATTATTTAATTGCCAAATATTATTAAAGAAAATAATGATTTTAATTACAAAAATAATTAAATGATTTTATCTATTCAATTATCGATTGATATTGTATACCTGAGAGCAGAATTCTATAATAATTAATTAAGCTCTCATTATGAGTAATTTTGTAAAAATTGTTTTTAAAACTTTCTGCCTAAAAGACAATAGCTTTTAAGAACAGTTTTAATGTATTTTATGAGGATGCACAATTGTTAACAAAGTACCAAACGTACTATTAAAATTTTCCTTAGGTGTACTTTAGAGTTATATTTCGGCGCGAGGAATTGTATTGCCTTCTATGAAAGTTATACATCTATTTAAATCATTACCATAACGTATGTATATTAATTTGTTTTGTAGTATGTGTAGTAAAAAAATGATTTCCAATAGTCCAATTAGAAAAGGAAATGACTAGAATTTTACCAATGATCCAATAATGTAAGGGTGAATTAAATTTAAATAAAACATCACTCGTCAATTTAGGGTTTAAGGATTTTATCCTCGATTAATTTAGGACTTCCTTCACCTATTGAAGGATGGAAAGTTTTTGAGAAGCTGGTTGAAAATCTGCAATATCAAGTATACACGAAGAAGGTCAGAAGATTATAAGTTGTAATTTTTTAACTAAATGGTTATGAATTTTAAATGTTCAATGTTAAAATAAGTCATATTAATGTTTGCCTGATCATTGTAAAGTTGTCTGCAAAAATAAATTCGGGAATACTCGTAAGAGGGATTTCTTTTTAAAAATATTTATATTACTTCCAAAACCCTTACATGTAAGCTACCAAAATGCTCCCAAAAGAGTAAATTATTGGTGTTGGGACCTTAATTTGTAACCAACATTTTTATGTCCACAAGTATTTCATGTTTTGAATAATTTTTTTTTAACTAGAATAGTGTTCAGAAATTTGAAAGCATTAAAATTATAAGCATAACAATATCATTTTGTTAGCTAACCTTCTAAAAATGAATATGAACACATTATTACTGGAACATTTTGTTAAGGATTTTGAAAGCATTAAAATTGTAAGCATAAAAATATCAATTGTATTTAGTGGCAAGAGATTCCATTGAAATCGCCCTCTCCCCCCACAGGCACTGGTCGAGTACGCCCCTGAATGTCATATCCCTGCCTGTGTTCGATTTCGCAACCAATATTTGTTTCATATGTTTTTGGATGGTTTGACATGTAAAAGCAAACACAACCAATTCGAGCCAGTATTCCATTTTGTCATCACAAACGCCCCAAGACCGGGTTGCTTTGACAGCTGAAGCGGTGACGTAGCTACAGTAGCCGTGTTTGATGACATCTCCATTATTGCATATAACTGAAACGTGTACAAAACTGCCATGGTTAGTAAATATAAGGACTTATTTTATCACGGGGATATTTACAAATGAAATTCTCTGTGCGAGTTACCCTAAATATGTTTTAACTGTTTAAAACATAATGAAATTTTGGTGAATTTCTCATGATACACTGATACACGAGAGAATTTACGATTAAACTATATTTGTATGTGATTTGTGAATTTTATATTATCATCAGAGCTAATACTATTGCACATTTGAACGTTACTGAAAATTTCCCATCGTTTAGTGATACAAAAATTCAGTACTGTAAACAGTACGTTTCGTGATCTGCAATCTGATCTATTCTTCAGGTACATAACTAGTGTTTATTAATTAGTGTTGTGTTTTGTTATTTATTAAACGCATGTTTTAATT